>NW_008333523.1:348453-355119 GCF_000622305.1 Nannospalax galili
ATAGACACATCTCAACCATATAAAAATGCCCGGAGGAAAATGAGCCAAAACTTTAACAATAGTTATTTTATGTGAAGAAATTTACTACATTTACAAGCACATGAGTGTGTGTGTGCACACATGCATGTGTGTGCATGTGTGTATGAATATGATTGTATGTATTTGAACTTCAACTTGATATAATTATCAAGTATAATAGTTAACAATAAACAGGGGCAGTCAGAGAAAAGTTTAAATTCAACGTATATAAGTTGTATGGTTTTAACAGGTTTTTTTTTTTGTCTTTTTGAGACAGAGTTTCCCTGTAGCCCCACCTGGCCTGGAACTTGCTATGTAGACCAGGCTGGCCTTGAACTCACAGAGATCCACCTGCCTCTGCCTCCCAAGTGCTGGAATTAAAGGCTTGCACCACCACATCTGGCTTGATTTTTACTTTTAACTGCAAAATTAGCTATGTGTCATTGTTGACTTCATGTTTTAAAGAAAGGTGGATTATCTGCATTAGCCTTTTGGGGCTGCCATAACAAAGTACCATAGAATGAGTGACTTAAATTACAAAAATGATTAGTTTTGTTTTCCTAGCACTCAAGACACAAGATGCCAGCAGGGTTGGGTTCTGGTGAGGTCTCTGTTTGTAGATAGCAGGTGACCATCTTTTTGCTATTTCTTATATGGTGAAAAGAAATCATGAGATCAAGTTCTTTGTCTTTTCTTATATGGGCACTAATTCCACAATGGCAATCCTACCCTCATGACCTTGTATAAACCTATACTACAAGGAATTTTCCCATATGTGCCTGGTCCACATCCATGCTTTCTCTTAGCAAAAGCAAAAGCGTAAATATATAGAATAAATAGTTTTTGCAAAGCTGAGAAAGGACTTTCCAGCATAGGTAGCCATATGTGTCCTTATGTAATGTAAGTTTCAGTGGTCAGAAGGTAAAGCGCTCCATGACACAAGCTTTAACATGCATGTTTTTCTAGCTTTTCCCAGGGATAATGGAGGTGAATCGGGGAGTAATAGTCTTTAGAAGGCTTAATTTATGTGGTTTGTTTTTATTGTTTCCTCTTCTTTGTGTGAATGAGTTAAAGGAATGGGCATATCATGTGTTTTGCCTTTAATTGTATAGGGAATGAAATCACCCAAGCTGGATGACAGGAGCTAATCGTGTTATCAGCAATGAAATAAAAATCAAGTGTATTTAATCAGTAGTGTGGACTAACTGGGTGTCATTGATTTTTAAAAAGTCAGTGGAAATCATTGCACACTAGTAGAACAGTTCAAACACTTTTCTTTACCCCATAGCACCCTTCTGTCTATTTTTGTCACAGCTTGTGAGAAATTAGTAAATAAATAGGTAATCCTGTTATAATCAATGATGATTGTCTATTTTGCTTTAATTCATACCTATAGGGTGATTGGATGTGGTGTGTGTGCCTCAGTTCAGATGAAAACACTGAAATGCAAAGAGGTTTAAGGATTTGGCCAAAAAAGCAATGTCAGAAGAACGAATCCAAAATAACTATCTTTCCATTGTGCAAACAAGTGTAAGCATTTTTTTCTTCACTGTTAAATTGTTTGAACTCCAAAGTTCTCAGAGTTCTTTTAAATAGATAAAGTATCTTGCATCCAAATTAAGTAGTCAGGGTCATATGAAAAGCTGTTTGTTTATAAATAAGTGATTGGCAGTGGTTGATATGATAAAACTGGTAGACTTAAAACATAGTTTTTAAAACCTATTAAATGTGGTAGAGAATTTCATGTACAATGTGTTCTCTTGGGAAAGCCATACTATCTCACAGCCTTTGATGCTCCAGGCTGCTTGGGAAAGCTGCCTTAACTTTAAAGAAGAGTTTTTGACTAAATATAACCAAGCTTTACATTTTAAATTTCTTTCTTTTCTGAAAAGGGTGAATGTTACAAAGTGGTAAAAAAAATTAAAAATATCCCATTCCTTCTTGAGTTGTGAAGTGGTTGCCCTACTTCACCCGTAATACTCTGGAAGTGGGGGAGAAGGGAGCCCATAAGGAAATAGTTCTCTCCTTGTTAAAACAAAATCCAGGGATAAGGTTTAGCTTTGGAAATGAATCGCCCTCCTGTAAGTGTGGTGGGAGAGGGAATGGCTCAGTGGCCTGATTTATTCACCTGAATTTCCCCCTTCCTTTTGGGTTGTTTGGCTTGGCTTCCTATTCTCATGATCACACTGATGCTAGGTATGTGTGCAGCTTCCCTTTTAAACTCTGACCTAAGCAGTGATTCGATGGAGTTTCCAGAGACATTTTCCACTATAGAACAGTCTGGATATACTATAAGGTATGAAGAGTGTGACTTTCAAAGCTCTTATCTGGCTACAGCCGTTCTTCCCTCACAGACTGTCAGATCTCATCTCATCCCATTCAAAGCCCAAGGACCTAAACTCTTAATTCTTTGGCCCTTTGTCTTTCTACCTGTTCTTGCTTTTCTGTTCTTTCCTCCACTGACTGGGTTCCAGAAACTGAATGTAGAGGATGGTGTGGTGCTTAATTCTCTTCCATCGTGAAATCATTATTCCTCATCTAGAGTTGCTGATGCAAGCTGGCAGTTCTTATCTTACATCATTTCAAGGCCTAGCCCTTGACTTAAGGGTTTGCCTTACCTAAGGCTGTGTGCCCTTCCTTTACTGATAGTCTTTATTGATTTAGAGGCTAGATGTAGTTGTGCAAAGTTTGGCTCCTTAGTTTCATTCTCTATAATTCTGAAGAGTCATCTTCACTCTGATATAACCTCACAGGAATGGCACTCTGATATAACCTCACAGGAATGGCTGAGGCTCTGTTGCAACTCCATCACAGCTCAACTTCTCCCTTCACTCAGTCTAGCTTTCTTTTGCCCTTTGACTAATAGCGTTCCTTCAGTGCACAGCACAGTGACAAGTTAGCCTTGGATCTTGGATAATTCTGCATTTCAAAGTCTTCTTCCAGGGGCACCTGAATTAAGCCATATCCCCATCTTTACTTTAGATAATACATGTTACTAATACTTCAGCCAGGAACTGACTTGTTGTTTAATGAAACAGATCACTAAGGTAATGGTAGTAAACAGCAGGATCGGACATCTCAAATGAAATTCTGTGTTCTAATACACTCAATTCCTCTGTTTCCATACTTTCATTTAAAACTTGTGTTTTTTGTCCCCAAATATACAGAAAATAGTAAAATGGATGTATACTCACTGATAAGAGTTGATTGATGTTATTTTGCCATCCTTCTCTCAAAAATTTTGTTTAAAGAAATAAAACATCATTGATACACCTCAATCTTTCTCCTTTCAATTTTTCACAATCATTCTTTCCTGACTTTTTTTGTTTATGCTTTGAAGAATTATTATTTTTAAATTTTTAAAAAACTTAATGACCACATGATTAGAAGAAGCATTTCATTACGCTTTAACATATTCAGTAACACACTTCCAGCATAAGGATGCATCTCTTTCAAAAGCGGCTGTAAATTTTTAGGTTCACAGTTGAATTAATACAGTTATATAATATTGAACTCAGTATAGACCCTGTAAGACATAAAATTGAAGGAATTTTTAACCTTTGAAAAAGATTCCCATTTCATTTGAGTGACATATTTATGGTATGGAGCAGCATTATTTTTTTTAGAAGAAGCATAAAGTTACAGCTTTAATATGCTCAATAACAGTTTGCAGAGCAAATATACAGCTCTTTCAAAAGTGGCTACAAAATTTTAGGTTCGCTGTTGACTTAATACAGTTATACAATATTGAACTCAGTATAAGCCCTGTAAGACATAGAATTGAATGAGTTTTTAACCTTTAAAAAAGATCTCCATTTCATTTTAAAATATACTGTTTCTTACAGAGATCCTCATTGTTTTTGCTACTAACACTGAGATGTTGGCACATGTGTGGCTAATCTGTATGTATCTGATTATTGCTAGTCATAATTGGTTGCACTTGGATCCTTGGCACTTGTGTATGTCTATTAAGTCATCAGATAGATTTCAATGGCATTGTTTATCACCTCTACTAATTAACATGATGTCAAATTTTAGGCTTCCTCCTCAAATATGATACATTTTAAAAAATGTGTTGATTTTTTTTTGTGTGTGTGTGTATCACACAGAACATCCTAAACCATCTTATTCAACTACACACCCACTTCCTAGTTGGCACCCTCCCATAGCCTCTCTCCCCCCACTAGAGCCCTTATACTCTGTTATCCCTGCTACTGTCTGCTGTGTTGTCAGCGCCCCCACCTGTTCCCCACTATTTGTCCATCTGGCGAATCTAGTAGCCTATCTAGAGGTCTTTGTTTTAGGAAGGTCAGCTGTTCCTCATCTAGCACCAATCAGTTATCAATATTCCATTAGATAAGATTGGGGTCTTGTGGGGAGCCGCCTGCCGTCCCTGCAGACGCCATTACAAGATGGCGCTCACATCTGGTTCATGCTGAGCAGTAAATAAGTCAGTACGCATGCCCGAAGTAATTTTCCACCTTCTAGTCTCTGCCTACCTCGTGGCGTGATATGGGCTGATGAGTTTGCGACCAATCAAGAGTAGCCACGTCCAAGACGGGCTTACTAACCTATATAAGGGCTGGGTTTCCGACATTCGGGGTCTTCGATTACTCAGGGGTCACAGGGGCTTCGGAGGAGCCCCTGGCTCATTTCTTTTACCAGTTCTGCCTATGTGAAGATAAGTCAAAGGTCCTGCTCGACCACGGTTGGCTTCGCTTGGAAGCATGGAGGAAATGGTTCCTCTGTGTAGACACTCCTCTTTGTAGACTGGACACTGGTTCAAGTCCATCTCTTAGGGTCTCCTTGGCCTCCCTGATCAAGAGGACAGGTGACACACCACAATTACAGGACATTTTGGGAAGGTGCTCATAGTCCCTGGAACTAGTTGACCTAAGAGGGCAAGGAGCAAAAACTATCCTTTATGTACCTCTGACCAAATTAGTATAGGACTCAAAGTATGTGTGTTAAACATCCAAGAAGGTTAGTTCCACCAGTCTGGTACTTTTAATTACTGTGTGCCATGCAGATGAATCTTGGGCAAAGACCAATTGTTCTCAGATAAACCTTACCTAGACATATATTTCTTGATCTGGTATGTATAATTTGCAGTAGGTTGTTGGACTAAAATGGTTCCCTATGGTTTTTAAAACTAGCTAGGTATTATTCATCTCTTGCATTGTCTAACCTCTCCAACATGGTTTTCCCAATTAAGGTGCCCCCGTTTCCCCCCTTTCTCCCTTAATAATACCCTTCTTTTATAGTCTTACTTCTCTTGAACTCCCTTTCCCTTTAACCCCTAGGTTCCTTCTATACCCTTCCCTCCCCCTCCTTTAAATTAACCCAATTTTTATCCATATCTCCCTAATTAACGCCCATTTCCTACTGTTATTCTCCTTCAAGATCTTTCTTTTCCTTTACCTCCCTGGTTCCTTTCCATTATCCTAATTCCTATAGTTATGTCTGGATACATACTCACTTATCAGGATTTGGTTCTAGGATCCACATATGAGGGAGAACATATGTCGATTTTTTTTTTCTGAGTCTGTGTTACTTCACTTAGTATAACAGTTTCCAGTTCCATCCATTTACCTGCAATTTTTATGATTTCATCTTTCTTTACTGCTGAGTAAAACTCCATTGTATAAATGAACCACATTTTCATTATCCCCTCGTCAATTGAGGGACACTTAGGTTGCTTCCATTTCTTAGCTATTGTGAAAAGAACAGCAACAAACATGGATGTACAAGTGTCTCTGCAATAGCATGAGTTCTTTGGGTATAGGCCAAGGAGTGGTATAACTGGCTCAAATGGTAGGCTCATTTGTAGGTTTTTAAGAGTTCTACATACTGCTTTCCATAGGAGTTGAACAAGTTTGCAGCCTCACCAGCAGTGGGTGAGTGTTCCCCTTTCCCCACATCCTCTCCAACATTTGGTATCATTTGTTCTCTTGATCTTAGACAGTCTGACTGGGGTAAGGTCAAACCTTAGAGTGGTTTTAATTTGCATTTCCCTAATTATTAATGATGTTGAACATCTTTTGAGAAGCTTCATAGCCATCTTTATTTCTTCTTTTGAGAACTCTCTGTTTAGCTCCTTAGCCCATCTTTTATTTGGGTTACTTCTCGTCTTGATTCTCTGTTTTTTGAATTAGTTATATATTTCGGATGGTAAACATCTGTCAGGTGTTTCGCTGGTGAAGATTTTCTCCCAATCTGTGAGTTTTGTCTTCACTTCTCTGGTTGCCTCCTTTGATGTACAGAAGCTTTTTAGTTTAATGAGGTCCCATTTGTGGATTCTTGACCTTGTTTCCTGAGCAATTGATGTGTGGTTTAGAAAATCCTTTCCTATACCTATATCTTGTAGGTTTTTGCCAATGTTTTACTCTAACAGTTTCAGAGTTTCAGGCGTTACATTGAGGTCTTTGATCCATTTGGAATTGACTTTTGTGCAAGGTGAAAGTTAGGGGTTTAGGTTCATTCTTCTATAGGTGGAGATCCAGTTTTGCAGCACCATTTGCTGAACATGCTGTCTTTCCTCCAGTGAATGTTCTTGGCCCCTTTGTCAAATATCAGGTGGGTGAAATTGCATGTGCTCATATTTGGATCTTCAATTTTGTTCCATTGATCTAGGGGTCTATTTTTTTT
>NW_008333523.1:355262-355952 GCF_000622305.1 Nannospalax galili
TGGTAATGTTTTTCACATCTACTAATTATTAAGGAGCAATTTTAAAAAATAATAACTACGTGAATAGAAGAAGCATTGCACTACAGCTTTAACATATTCAGTAACACACTCCAGAGCAAGAGTACATCTCTTTCACAAGTGGGTGCAAGTTTCTAGGTTCACAGTTGAATTAATATAGTTATACAATATTGAACTCAGTATAAGCCCTGTAAGACATAAAATTGAATGAGTTTTTAACGTTTAAAAAATATCTCCATTTCATTTTAGAATATATTGTTCCTTCCAGAAAGATTCATTGGTTTTGCTACTAACACTGGGATTTTGGCACATGCATCTCTAATCTTTATGTATCTGATTATTACTAGTCATAATCGGTTGCACTCAGAACCTTGGCACCTGTTTATGTCTATAAAGTCATAGGGTGGATTTCAATGGTAATGTTTATCACCTCTACTAATTAGCATGATGTAAATTCCCATGCTTTCTCCTCAAATATGATGTATTTTAAAAAATTTGTTGATTTTTTTTGTGTGTATATCACACAGAACATCCCAAACCGTCTTATTCAACTATGTACCTCTTCAGAGATGGCATCCTCCCATAGCCTCCCTCCCCCCACAAGAGCCCTTATACTCTGATATCCCTGCTACTGTCTGCTGTGTTGTCGGCACCCCCAGCCATTCCCCACTA
>NW_008333523.1:356240-358515 GCF_000622305.1 Nannospalax galili
TATACTGATGACTTTACTCTTTGGTTATACTTTCCTTTTGGGTGTTTAAGACCATACAGTTGGCCCAAATAAATCAATTTATTTTTACACTTAAGGTCATTTGAGGATCTGTTCCTCAGGGGTCACATGGCTGGGAGGAGCTCCAGTTCCATTTATGTGAAGGTAAGTCAAAGGTCCTACTTGACCATGTCTGGCTTCACTTGGAAGCATGTATGAGTTAATTTCTCTGTGTTGACCCTCCTCTTTGTACACTGGACGCTGGTTCAAGTCCTTCTGGTGGGGTCTCCTCAGCATTTTGAGAGATGCTCATAGTCCCCTGGAAGTAGTTGACCTAGGAGGGCAAGGAAGAAAAACTTTCTTTATGTCCCTCTGAACAAATTATTATAGGCCTCAAAGTATGTCTATTAAACATTTAAGAAATTTATTTCCACCAGTCTGGTACTTTTAATTACTGTGTGTCATGGAGATAAATCTTGGCAAATATCAATTGTTCTCCCTTAATAATACCTTTCTCCTACAGTCCTACC
The DNA here is from genome assembly GCF_000622305.1 of Nannospalax galili. Classification (NCBI taxonomy): domain Eukaryota; kingdom Metazoa; phylum Chordata; class Mammalia; order Rodentia; family Spalacidae; genus Nannospalax; species Nannospalax galili. The sequence continues at coordinate 356,768 of NW_008333523.1, forward strand.
TCTCTTGAGCTCCTTCTTTCCCTTTATCCCCTAGGTTCCTTGTAAACCCTTCCCTCCTCCCTCCCTAAACTAACCCAATTTTCATCCATATCTCCCTAATTAATGCCCGTTTCCTACTGTTCTCTTTCAGGTTCTTTCTTTTTCTTTACCTTCCTGTTTCCTTTCCATTATCCTGGTTCGGGTAGTTATAGCTGGATACATACTCACTTATCAGCTTTTGGTTCTAGGATCCACATATGAGGGAGAACATACATTGATTTTTTTTCTGAGTCTGTGTTACTTCACTTAGTATAACAGTTTCTAATTCCATCTATTTACCTGCACATTTCATGATTTCATCTTTCTTTACTGCTGAGTAAAACTCCATCGTATAAATGAGCCACATTTTCATTATCCCCTTGTCAACTGAGGGACACTTAGGTTGCTTCCATCTCTTAGCTATTGTGAAAAGAGCATCAACAAACATGAATGTGGAAGTATCTGTGCAATAGGATTAGTTATTTGGGTATATGCTGAGGAGTAGTATAACTGGGTCAAATGGTAGGGTCATTTGTAGTTTTTTAGAGTTCTCCACACTTCTTTCCATAGGGGTTGAATAAGTTTGCAGCCCCACCAGCAGTGGGTGAGTGTTCCTCTTTCCCCACATCCTCTCCAACATTTGGTATCATTTGTTCTCTTGATCTTAGACAGTCTGACTGGGGTAAGATGAAATCTTAAAGTTGTTTTAATGTGCATTTCTCTAATTACTAGTGATGTTGAACATCTTTTAAGATGCTTCTTAGCCATGTTTACTTCTTCTTTTGAGAACTCTCTGTGCAGCTCCTTAGCCCATCTTTTAATTGGGTTATTTCTTGTCTTTAGTCTCTGTTTTTGAGTTTGTTATATATTCTGGATATTAAACCTCTGTTGGATGTGTTGCTGGTGAAGATTTTCTCCCATTCTGTGGGTTTTCTGTTCACTTCCCTGGTTGCCTCCTTTGATGTACAGAAGCTTTTTAATTTAATGAGGTCCCATTTGTTAATTCTTGCCCATGTTCCCTGAACAATTGATGTCCGGTTTAGAAAATCCTTTCCTACACCTCTATCTTGTAGATTTTTCCCAAAGTTTTCTTCTAAGAGTTTCAGAGTTTCAGGCATTACATTGAGGCCTTTGATCCATTTGGAATTGACTTTTGTGAAGGATGAAAGATAGGGGTGTAGTTTCATTTTTCTACAGGTGGAAATCCAATTTTGCCAGCATCATTTGCTGAACATGCTGTCTTTCCTCCAGTGAATATTCTTGGCCCCTTTGTCAAATATCAGGTGGGTGAAATTGCATTTACTCATATTTGGGTCTTCAATTTTGTTCCATTGATCTATGGGTCTATTTTTGTGCCACTACCATGTTGTCTTTGTGACTATAGTTCTGTTATCCAACTTAAAATATGTTATAGTAATACCTCTGGATTGCTCTTAGGGCTCAGGGTTGTTTTGGCTCTCTGAGGTCTTTTGTGCTTCCATAAAAATCTTAGGATGTTTTTTTCCAATTCTGTGAAAGATATTGTGATGGATAATCCCTCAGGGCCCAGTTATTGTTGCCTCTAGACCTATAACCAGACTCAAAGCTAAGCAGGCCCCTAGAGGAGAGATAGAAAGTGTGGTCCATGAGGAGGTGCACTACACCACTAAAGAACTTAGTGAATTTGCTAATTCTTTCAAACAGAAGTCTAATGAGTATGTTTGGGAATGGATTTTAAGGGTATGGGATAA
>NW_008333523.1:359691-362826 GCF_000622305.1 Nannospalax galili
GCAGTTCATCAGGGAGCCCAAGGTAGGAACTCAGGGCAGGAACTTGGAGGCAGGCGCTGGAGCACAGGCCATGGAGGAACGCTGCTTACAGGCTTGCTCCCTTGGCTCCTGCTCATCCTGCTTTCTTATGCAACACAGGCCCACCTGCCCAGGGGTAGCACCACCCATAGTGGGCTGGGCCCTCCCACATCACTCATCAAGAAGATGCTCTTCAGACATGGCCACAGGCCAGTCCAATAGAGGCAATTCCCCGACTGAGGCTCCCTCAACCCAGGTGTGTCAAGTTGACACTAAAGCTATCCAGCACAGGGGGAAAGGAAATAATCAGAATTTTTGAGGCCTATTGGATGCTGGTTCTGAGTTGACACTGATTCCAGGAGACCCTAAAGCATTGTGGCCCTCCAGTTAAAGTATGGGCTTATGGAGGTCAGTTGATAAATGGAGCTTTGGCTGGAATCCTAATGACAGTGGGGTCCAGTGGGTCCCCGAAATCATCCTGTGGTTATTTCCTCAGTACCAGAATGTGTAATTGGGATAGATATACTAAGGAACTGGCAGAATCCCCACATTGGTTCCCTGATATGTGGAGTGAGGGCTATTATGGTTAGAAAGGCTAAATGGAAACCACTGGAATTGCCCCTGCCAGGGAAAATAGTGAACCAAAAACAGTATCGCACCACTGGAGGGATTGCAGAAATTAGCGCTGCCATCAAGGATTTGAAAGATGCAGGGTGGTGATTCCCACCACATCTCCCATTAACTCTCCTATTTGGCCTGTGCAGAAGACAGATGGGTCATGGAGAATGACAGTTGACTATCGAAAACTTAAGTAGTGACTCCCATTGCAGCGGCTGTATCAGAAGTGGTTTTCTTACTCGAGCAGATTAATATGTCTCCTGGTACCTGGTATGCAGCTATTGATTTGGCAAATGTTTTCTTCTCAATACCAGTTCATAAGTTCCACCAGAAGCAATTTGCTTTCATCTGGCAAGGCCAACAGTATACCTTTACTGTCCTGCCTCAAGGGTATATTAACTCTCCAGCACTGTGCTATGGTTCAAAGGGATCTAGATTGCCTGACTCTTCCACAAAATATCACACTGGTCCTCTATATTGATGATGTTATGCTGATTGGATCCAGTGAGCAGGAGGTAGCAGACAGTCTGGAATTGTTGGTAAAGCATATGCGAATGAGAGGATAGGAAATAAATCGAACCAAAATTCAAGGGCCTTCTACCTCGGTGAAATTTCTAGGAGTTGAGTGGTGTGGAGCATGCAGAGACATTCCTTCTAAGGTGAAGAATAAGTTGTTGTACTGGGCCCCTCCCTCCACCAAGAAAGAAGCACAACGCTTGGTGGGCCTGTTTGGATTCTGGAGGCAGCACATTCCTCATCTGGATGTGTTACTACAACCTGCATATGAAGTGACTCGGAAGGCAGCTACCTTTGAGTGGGTCCTGGAACAGGAAAGATCCCTTCAACAGGTCCAGGCTGCTGTACAAGATGCTCTGCCCCTTGGGCCATATGATCCAGTCTCTGGAAGTCCTCCATAGGGCAATCACAGTGGAGGCCACTGGGATTTTGGAGTAAGGCTCTGCCTTCATCTGCAGACAACTGTTCTCCCTTTGAGAGACAGCTCTTAGCCTGCTATTGGGCCTTAGTGGAAACTGAACGTTTGACAATGGGCCACCAGGCCACCATGTGACTGGAGCTGTCCATCATGAGCTGGGTGTTATTTGACCCCCTGCCCAAGCCATAAAGTAGGATGTGCACAGCAATGTGATGGGGCCTGAGCAGGCCCTGAGGACATAAGCAAGTTACATGAAGAAGTTGCCCAAATGCCTATGGTTCCTGTTCTTGTTACAATGCCTCCTGTTCTCAAGCATCCTCTACAATTGGTTGACTGAGGAAGAAAAGACTAGGGCTTTGTTTACAGATGGTTTTGCACACTATGCAGGCACCACTCAGAAGTGGTCAGCTGTGGCATTATAGCCAATTTCTGGAATAACCCTGAAGGACACTGGTGAAGGAAAGTCTTCACAGTGGGCAGAACTTCAGGCACTGCACATGGTTGTGCATTTTTCTTGGAAGGAAAAATGGCCAGAGGTGTGATTGTATACTGGTTCATGGGCTGTAGCCAATGGTTTGGCTGGATGGTCAGGGACTTGGAAGGAGCATGATTGGAAAATTGGTGAGAAAGACATTTGGGGAAGAAGTATGTGGATAGATCTCTCCAAATGGGCAAAGGATGTGAACATACTTGTGTCTCATGTAAATGCTCATCAAAAAGTGGCTTCAGCAGAAGATGAGTTTAATAATCAAGTAGATCGGATGACCCGCTCTGTGGACTGTCAGCCTCTTTCTTCAGCTATCTCTGTCATTGCTCAATGGGCCCATGTACAAAGTGGCCATGGTGGAAGAGATGGAGGTTATGCATAGGCTTGACAGCATGGACTCCCACTCACGAAAGCTGACCTGGCTACAGCTGCTGCTGAGTGCCAGATCTGCCAACAGCAGAGACCAACACTGAGCCCCTGATATGGCACTGTCCCCCATGGTGACCAATCTGCAACCTGGTGGCAGGTTGACTACATTGGACCACTTCCATCTTGGAGGGGACAGTTTTGTCCTTACAGGAATAGACACTTATTCTGGTTATGGATTTGCCTTTCACAATGCTTCTGCCAAAACTACTAACCAAGGATGTACAGAATGCCTTATCCACCATCATGGTATTCCGCACAGCATCGCTTCTGACCAGGGAACTCACTTCACAGTGATATCTGATATCCCTGTTACTGTCTGCTGTGTTGTCTTCTTTTCCAATTATTATTCCTTTAATTTCCTGCTCTTCTCTTATTGGTCTTGCAAGAGTTTGAAGCACTATATTAAAGAGAAGTGGAGATAGTGGACAGCCTTGTCTGGTTCCTGATTTCAATGGGAATGTTTCCAGTTTTTCTCCATTTAGAATGGTGTTGGCTGTGGGTTTGTTACATATGGCTTTAATTATGTTGAGGTATGCTCCCTCCAGTCCAATTCTCTCTAGGACATTGAACATAAATTCATGTTGAATTTTGTCAAAATCCTTCTCTGAATCTATTGAGATGACCATGTGGTTCTTGTCTTTGAGCCCAT
>NW_008333523.1:363194-363714 GCF_000622305.1 Nannospalax galili
AATCTGGTAAAATTCTGATGTGAATATGCCTGGACCTGGGCTTTGGCTTTGTTTAGTTGGAAGGTTTTCAGGAATTGAGAAATTCATGTATTTCTCATAGATCTTAAAATTTAATACAGTAAAAAATTTTAAAGTATTCCCTTATAATGTTTTGAATTTAAGGGGAGAGGGTTGTTTGCTCTGATGTTTTCTCTTTCATCTCTGATTTTGTTGATTTGGAGGTGCTCTTTCTTTCTTTTGGTTAACTGGGATAGCGGTCTGTAAATCTTGCTTATCTTTTCAAAGAACCAGCTCTTGGATTTGTTGATTCTTTGTGTTGTTTACTTTGTTTCTATTTCATTAATTTCTGCCCTGATTTTTGTTATTGCTTCTTGTCTGCTGGGTTGGGTTTCATTTTCTGTTGCTTTTCAAGTGTGTTGAGTTGCAATGTTAAGTCATTTCTTTGTATTCTTTCTGATTTTTTGATGTGGGCAGTTAGAGCTATAAACTTCCCTCTAAGGACTGCTTTCAGCGTGTCCCA
>NW_008333523.1:364048-364462 GCF_000622305.1 Nannospalax galili
GCTTGGGTGGAATACTCATTAGATGTCTGTTAAGTCCATTTGATATGTGGTATTGTTTAATTCAGATGTCTCTCTGTTAACTTTCTGCCCTGTTGACCTATCTAATGGAGACAGTGGGGTACTGAAGTCCCCTACTATTAATGAGTTGGGATTAATCTGGGTCTTAAAGTCCTGTAGTATTGTTTTTATGAAGTTGGGTGCACCAGAGTTTGGTGAATATATGGTCATGATTGTAATATCTTCTGGGTTTGTTTTTCCTTTGATCAGAATGAAGTGGCCCTCTTTATCTCTTCTGATTTATTTTAGTTTAAAGTCTATTTTGTCAGATATTAGAATTGCTACACCTTCTTTTTTCTTAGTACCATTTGCTTGGTATTTTTTTTTCCATCCTTTCACTTTGAGATAGGTCTGTCC
>NW_008333523.1:364927-367807 GCF_000622305.1 Nannospalax galili
TTTTATATGTGACCTGTGTTTTTTTCTTTTTTTCAGCTTTCAGTATTGTCTCTTTGTTCTGTATGTTTCATCTTTTTACTATGATGTGTCATGGAGAGTTTTTTTCTGGTCCTGTCTATTTGGTGTTCTATATGTTCCTTGTATTTGTATGGGCATGTCTTTCTTTAATTTTGGGAAATTTTCTTCCATGATTCTGTTGAAGATCTGGTCCATGCCATTATCTTGGGATTCTTCACCTTCCTATATGCCTATGATTCGTAAGTTTGGTCTTTTTATGGTGTCATACAATTCCTGCATATTCCATTCTTGTGCTTTTTAAATTTTTTCATAAGTTTTCTTAATCTTTGCTTGAGTGGTCTGGCTTGTCCATTTTATCTTCCAGTCTTGATATTCTGTTTTCCATTTCATTCATCCTATAGATGAGGCTTTCTCCTGTCGTTTCTAATTGGCTTACTGAGTGTTTCACTTCCTTCTTCATTTCAACCTGAGTAGTCTTCAATATTTGTAGCTCTTTTCTGAATTCATTCAGCAATTTGTCTCTATCTTCCTTCAGTTCTTTGATTTCTTTGTGTGTTCTCTAAATTCACTGAATTCTTTTATCATGTTTATAATTGTTCTTTTGTGTTTCTTGAGATCCATGTCCTGGGTTATCTATAGGGGGTTTTCATTGTACTCCTCTACAGAACTATTGGTATTTGGTGGAGATATGTTATTTTGGTTTTTCATGTTATTTTTTTTTCTCTGTGACTTTGACATGTGAATATGTTTTGTAGTTTTTGATCCTTGTGTGAGACTCAAGCCTTCAAGTTTAGGTGTGCTTCTTTTAGTAAACTTTATGTGACTTTGTGGTTTAGTTGTTGGGCATGAAAAGCTGGTTGGTCTAGCCTTCTTGTTCTCTCTTTTCATTTTATATTGGAGTGGCCAAATTTCTTTCCTCTTCAGGAGTTTCCAGAAGCCCAAGTTGGATGAGGATCAGATGCTCTCTGGCTTTCTCCTGTGGTCTGGATCCCTCCAGGAAACATGTTGTCTTCAGGACTTTGGGGGCTGGCCTGGCCTGGAAGCAGTGCTCAGGAAAATGCTCGTCTCGAGCAGCTGGTGGCTCTGCCACCCAGGGAAGTAGAGGGAAGTCAGGGCGGGACTAGGTCCAGAGAGCTCCAGGGGACCTTGAGAAGGAACTGGGTTGCTGTGGGTGCAAAGGACCAGGAAGCAGTGGTGGCTCTGAGTCCAGTGGTCAGCCCCAGTGTCTGTGGTGCCAAGAATTGGGCCAGTATCCAGGCTAGGAGGAGAGATGGGGTCGGGGAGCTGGGAGGGTGAATTGAGGGTGGGGGAGTCAAGGCATGGTGGGCGCTGCTGCGCTTACCTAGGAGAGAGGCTGGAGGGTTGTGAAGCCTAGGGAAGCAGAGGGAGGTGAGGGCGGGACCTGGCCCAGAGGGCTCCTGGGGACCCCAAGAAGGAACTCGTTTGGTCTGGATGCAAAGGATCAGGAAGCAGTGGTGGTCCCCCCACCCCCCAGTGTCTGAGGTGCCTAAATAAGAATTGGGCCAGTACCCAGGCAAGGAGGAGAGATGGGGTGGGGGAGGTGGAAGGGTGAATGAAGCTGGGGGAGTCAAGGCATGGTGGGCGCTGCTGCACTTACCTAGGAGAGAGGCTGGCAGGTTGTTGCAGCCCAGGGAAGCAGAAGTTGCAAAAACTAATTTATGTCTATTTATAAAAGCAACAAATGAAACCCCTCACTACAGTTATGGATATGCAATTAATGCTCTCCATAGCAATTCCAGGCACACCCCATAGAACCCCTCCTTCATATTAGTATCCTGTTTTTAATACTTAATTTCACAAAACACATGCATCTCTCAAGCCAATACTTATTCAGCCAATATTTCCTGTGGCAAAATTTCTATTTTGTCCCTCAGACCTAGTGTGACATTATTAACAAAAGGACTCATTCCAAATTCATCTGGCACGGTGGTGCTCAGCCTTGGGTGACACAATTGAAATCAATAATAATGCCTTGGACCCCACCTAGTGATTGAGTTAATTAGTCTGGGACACAGTCTGGGTTTAGGAACTGTTGTGTTCTCTAGCTGATTCTAATATGCAATGAAGTTAAGTAGTGAAAATTGATAGAATGTCAGAATCATGTGTGGAAGTTTGGATACAAGCACTGAAGTTTTAAAAAAGGAGGTATTCTTTCCATGTCCTTTGTGCTGATAGGGGTCCTGGTGTTGGTGCTGTGGGGAAAAAAGTAGCTCTGCTTTGAAAACTACGTGAATTGCTGATCATTGATAATGGATATATCTGCATTATACTGTGTTCATAGTCTGTGTTAAGAAATTGATTGGGGATTTTCAGTTGTTCTATGCTTTTCCATTGAAAGTATGGACATATGTTGCTTAACACAAGGGATATGTTCTGAGGAATGCATCATTAGGCGATTTCATTGTTGAGCAAACATCATATGCTTGCAAAAACATAGGCATTGTGACATTTACGTATATGGTGTAGTCTTGTTCCTAGGACCGTGATGAACAAAGCACAAATTAGATCAAGCAAAAGCAGAAATAATACATTAAAGAGACATAGTAAGTAACATGCATGAGACTACTCCCAGAGTAACTGGGCAAACTATTTTACCTCTGCCTCCTGAATGGTGGATTACAGCTATGTGCTCCATGCCTGGCTTGTGCTACTTTTGTGTGACTGGCAGCTCTGTAAGTTTATTTATTCCAGCACCATAACCAACACACGGCTGCTAGGAAGGGGAGAGTCCATTTCTTTTAAGGGTGTGACTTTTGGTAGGCTAACCAGACTCCAGTTGGACAGACCTACACCGAAGGACATTTGGGGACACAAATTAGACTCAATAGGCCTTTATATATA
>NW_008333523.1:367836-411680 GCF_000622305.1 Nannospalax galili
TGAAATTGAATACGGATGGGGAGGGGATGCTAATATGATCAAAAATATATTGTGTGAAATTTGGAAAAATTTAATTAAAAAGGAAAATAAACAACAATAAAACAGAATATGACAAAAACAAAAACAAAAAACAAAACCAAGCCAAACAAGACCAAACGGTAGTTATCTCTATTTTTGTCTCTAATTCTGTTGTGTATAATCTTTATATTTGTATCTAAATCCACATACTCCATCTCTGTATTCATATATCAAAATTATTTTTAGTTTATTTGTGTGAATTATTTGCTTGCATATAAGTGCACCACATGCACGTAACACCTGTGGAAACCAGGGAAGGGAATCAAATCCCCTGGAACTGGAGGTACGAATGGTCATTAGCTACCATGTACGTGCTGGGAACTGAACCTGGCTCTTCTGTAAGAGCAATCAGTGCTCTTAACCAGTGAGCCATTTCTCTAGTTACACTCATGTAAATATTTAAAAGCAAGTGTTCCAGGGCTCTAAAGCAGTTTTTTTTTTTTTTGAAGATCTTTCACCATGTAACCCTAACTAACCTGGAAGTCACTATATAGACCAGACTGATCACAAACTCTTGATCCTCCTGCCTTCACATCCTCAATGATGTAATTACAGGCATGTTACCACTATACCTAAAAACCATTTTCCACCTGGAATTTTGAATGTGGTACATTCTGGCTGGACTATGACAAGCTCCTCAAGATTTAAATTTATTTTTGTCACCATTAGATAAAACGTACTTTTCTAAAACTGAGCCTACTTGATTTTAGTCTAAAAATAGTAAGAATAATCATGGTTAATTTTCAAATATTAAATGCTAGCATGATGCCCATATTTTTCCAGCACAGGTTTTAAATGTAAATTTAATATAATCAGTAAATATACTGTCAATGATTCATAATTGTAGTTTTGATTTCTCCATTAAACTAGATGATCATGATATTATTATGGTCAAATTATTGAATCAATGAATTACAAAATGGTACCTGAAAATAATTAACTGAGATGTCTTTCAGCACTTTGTTTCATTATTATGAAATATAAGGATTACCGGTTGGAAATTTGATTCTGAAAATGTCCAAAGACTTTTGCTTATAGATAAAATTGCTTTCATTTATTTCTTCTTTTATCCTTACCTCAACAATTGTGACAAAGATCTTTACAATAAATAATGGACTTCAGTCAGATCATGGTCTTCGTTAGACTATGGCTGATGAGAGGAGAAAGGCTAAAAAAAGAAAGGCAATGGACATTTAATAGATGAACTTTCCTTAGTTTTCCCACATGATATCTTCTAATTTAGCATCTTGCACTTGTGTGTGGTGCTGTCTTCTGGAATCCAGAGCAGAGTAGTGAGGATGCATAATGCATCCCCATGAAATGACTGACTCGTTAATAAAGCCTAGTACATTCACTTGATATGATCACTAGTACATGGTTCAAAACCAGAATAGACACCTCAAAAGAGCGTATATTTGTATAATATATCCATTTCATGGTTAAATTCCCAAAGTACTTATTCTTCTATTATTATCCAACATAAAGGGAAAAAATAAGATAAAAGAGAGAAATTAAAGACTCATTTCTTTTCTATGTCAAGAGAAAGATATTTCTATTCACCATTTTTTAAAATTTTTTTGAGACAGATTCTCTCCTTAGCTCCAGCAGGTCTGGTACTCGCTATGCAGACCAGGCTGACTTCATAGAGATCGCACAGAGATCCGCCTACTTCTGCCTCCCAAATGTGCTGGGGGTAAGGGTGTGCATCACCACACCTGGCTCACCATTTTTTTTCATAAATGATTTTTAAAAACTTGATTCAGAAGATGTTGAATCAAATGTTTAGACCGAGATGCCCAAATACAATAAATTGGGGTTTTTTAGTCATGATCTTTGTAGCCTTGCAAGAGAGAATGATTATGATAGTCCTGATTTGGGACTATAAGATGTGTAATTTAACTAATATTTAATAGATTGTCCAAGCATTATTTCAAATACAACTGTCATGCTATGCTTTGAAATTTGTGGCTTCTCCTTGCAAATTAATAAATGAAAGTAATTATTTTTATTGAATTCTGTGTGTATGTGCACATATATGTATGTGAATGCAAGTGTGTGTGTGTGTGTGTGTGTGTGTGTGTAAATGTCCTGGCACATGTGTGGAGGTCAGAGGATGACCTCAGGTGTTGGTCCTAGCCTTCTCCCTTGTTTGAGATAGGGTCTCTTGTTGTCCACCACTGTGTGTAACTGGTTACCTGACCCATAGACTTATCTCTGTCTCCCATCTTGCCAAAGGAGTCCTTGGACTGCAGGTGTATATTATTGTATCCAGATTTTGTGGGTAGTGGGGATTTGAACTCAGGTTGTTACACTTGCACAGCAGTAATTATACCCACTGAGCCATCTCCCCAGCTTGTGAAGGTGATTTTTAACATGATCTTGTTGGCCTTTCTGTACAGATTAGTCTGAGTCCCCATGTTTTTACATAGGGATGGAATCCCCTCAGTTTTTGAGTGCCAATCTGAGAACAATTTTGAGGGAAAATATTTCTCTGTTTTTCTATGATTAGGACCCCTATCATAGTGTTGTATTTCAAATGTGAAAGGCAAACTTTTTTCCAACCAATTGCTAAAAGAACACCATGCTGAAAAGAATAAAAGGATAAAACCAAATGCTAATAAATAATCTACTAATCTAGTACTCATGTAATGGTAACACTATTGTTTTGAGTTGTCATTGTTTTAAATGGTCATCAATAGTTTTAAGCAATTTCCAAGGCTGGGGTCCACATCAGAGGTCCGTAGGACAATGATATTTCTTATTTTGGGAGCCATGGCAGTATCCTTAAAGAGTTGCGTTTGAGTCATGTTCAGGCAGTTCCACCTGAGTTTTTTGGCATGAGGATACTGTAAGCACACAAAGCAAAACTCTAGACAGCAGACTTCCATCTGAGGGATTTATTTTCCTTCTATTGCTACTTTGTGGTTTCTTTTCATCACTCAAGGAAGATGACCAGTATTCATCACGCCTTTGCTATCTTTATGACTGTGCTATTGGGGGAACAGAGCACTGGATCCAACCATAATAGTTTCATGACCTACCATTTATACCCATGCCTTCTAGATAGGAAATGGTTGTGCAATGAATGCAGTTTCTGGAATGTAATTGCTGTCTTTGGCATGGCTACTAACAGATTGGTTTGTTTAATCAAATACAGGATACCTAGATAAATTTAAATTTCAGATAAATAATTGTTCCAAGTATTGTACAGAACATATTTTTGCTGAGAAAGTAATCTGAAATTCAAAGCTAACCAGGTTTTCTGTAGTTTTATTTGCTAAATGTAGCATCCATATGTTAAGATCTCTATAGGAGCCTGCAGCAGGTAAAGAGGATCATTGTAGTGGCTGAATCCATTTCACAGAGCTCCACTAAAGCAGAAGGAAATTGAGAATGATGGATACCTTTAATGGTTAATCTTTATTGTCTACATGACTGGATTTGGAGTCACCTAGGAGACACACCTCTTGGTATGTCTGTGAGGGTTCTTCAAGGGAGGTTTACTGAAGAATGAAGAACAAATTTGAATATGGGCAACACCACCTCACTGGCTGGGGGACTCTAGTGGATAAAAAGAAAAAAAAGGATGAATCTAGCTGAGCACCAGCATTCATCTCGCTCTCTGCTTTCTGAGCACAGATGCACTATGACCAGTCACCTCATCTTCCTACCACCATTTCTTCCCACTAAGGTGGTCTATGTCCCCTTAATCCATGAGCCAAAAATAAAAAAGACTCTTAAATTGCTTTTATCAGAGCAATGAAGAAAGATAAGTAATATAATACCAGTACAGTAGCTGACATTTTTGTGCCTTATTTACAGGTTGTACTGAAGTCTCATTAGAACCCACAATAGACCATTTGTTGAAGATTTAGAATAAGACTTAATTTAATTTAGAAAAGTAAAGAAAAGTGGCATTCTTGCATTTGATGTGTCATAGAGAAGATTCTGAAAGGCTCAGTTTCTTAATGAATAAAAGAAAAATAAATATGGTCTACTTTATACAGTTGTTGCAAAAGTTAAGTGAGATAACGTACTTGAAACCCTTAGCATAATATCTGTCAGTACTTATTAAGGACTTATATATTGCTCATCATCATCATCATCATCATGAGAATGAAGAAAAGAGCTAAGGAGAAATTTCAAAATGTCCTCAGAACTATTGCTTGAATAGCTATTTAACAAATACAATAGCTCTATTGAATAATTTCCTTTCATATTACAGGTATTTTCTGACTCTCATTTCATGGCCCCTTTAATATTTGCCCTGTGCCTTAGTAAATTAGAATATTACATACTTTGCTGCAAGGAGAAATGTAGTTTTGTTTCAAGTGTTAGAGAAACAGAAGTCCCTTGAGAATTTCCTTTCAAATATGGTGGTATTTTCTATGAATTCAAAAGGAAAAGAAGTTCCTATATGTTTTTTATCCCTAAATACTCTTATCTTGAGACCCTGAAACAAAATCTCTGCTGTCTGTGGAAGAAGATAACAGGTGAATACAGTTGAGAGTTGATCTATATTGTCAAAACAATCAACCCCAAGGAGTTTAATATGGTGTTGCAAATATTAGCTTGTATTTTAACTAAAATATATTAATAATTATAATTTCAGATAAATTTCTATGTTACAAGAAAATGAAATATATCACATGAACATTAATTTGAGAAACAACTTTTAATTTTTCTAGTAATTTCTTCATTTTCTCCATTATTAAAATTGTAGACTAAATAAACAGGCAGTAATTGTGAAGCTTTCTTTAACTTTTTAGTTTTGCAACCATGAACACACAGTAGCTATGGACACCTGCACAAGACTGGGACCTCCAACCTTTCCATCATGGATAGAGGATGTGCCTAAGAGGCCATATCCCTTCCTGAGGAGCCAATGATTGTTAACGGATGCTGAAGGAGGGGGTGTTATTTTACCTCATGGTGCATTCACTGGGGGACTAGTTAAGAAGAAGGGGTTCAGAAGGAAAGAAATGGGGATATCAGAGGATAATGGGGGAAGTGGATATGATCACAATGCATTGTATATATGTATGAAGCTATTAAAAATAAAGAAATTAAGCATTAAAATAGTTTTAGATAACTGAAGATTTGTAAGGATAGTTCAGTATGATCCCATGGACTTACTATCCAGCTTGTGAAATTGTTTTAATCCTTCAGTTATCCCCATTACTAGAATTATTCTGGGTCATAATGGGAATAAAATAGTCACACTTGTACCACAGAGAATTCTTTAAAAGGAAACTTTAAAGAATGACATTTTATTTCCTACAACACAGTGGGTCTTAAAACCTTCTCTCTTCCTTTCTTGAACCTAAGAGTTGGAAGAAAGTGTTTACTGTTGAACCTGACAAAGATCCAAGTGGTACCCTTTGCCAATGATGAACAAGAGAAAATATTTGGTAAGTGTTGACACTCTAGAATGGACCATTAAGCATTGGAAATCTGAATTCTCTGCTTAATACACTTAAATAAATTTAATGAGGAGTGACTTTTTAAAATAAGGCAGAATGGTAATTATCAACTGACAAGTTTTCAAAACAACTAATGGCATTTACTGAACTGCCTCTTCATTTCTTAGCTCATTCTGTGAGTAAGCCATTGATCATAATAACTAAGCAGTATTTCTCTAGCTCTGGTTCCTGACCATTGCAAATAGGCATCTAGCTCTCAAATTCTACTCAAGTAATTCTGAAAGAGTTCTAGAATTTTTGTGGGCAACAACTACAAACAAAACTTTTTCTGCCCTATCATCTGCCATTTTCCTCCCTCTCATTTATGGTGGCTGCTGAAAATGCCCAAAGTTATTGCTGACAAGACTCACCAAAGACTCTGCTCCTTTTGGTGCCTACAAGATGTCCCTCTTCTTGTGGTTCTGGCTAGTGTACACTCCAATGGTGCCCATGACAGCTGTGAAAGTGCTTCTCTATATACCGAAGACATTTTCCTCTTTACTGCTGAGACTAATGATATCAAAACAGCTGATGGCTTGTCCTGTAGCTCTTTTACTTTTTCTTTATTTTTAGAATAAATAAACTTCACTCTAATACAGTGTGTGAATATAGGGGTTCAGAACCAGGCAGGACAATATGCTTTGAAAGCATAGCTCATATCCATCAAACTTGTTTTGGAGTTCATTAATTCTTAAAATATAACTGTGGTTGCATTTTTTGTCCCAAGTCCTTGTATGTTCAAAGTGAAGTTGAAACGTGGCTACAGTTTTAAAGAAGCAGTTTAATTGTCTAATCATATCTTACAGTTTCTATAATTATCACATATATGTAATTTTTGTGTAGAGTAAGGGTCTCAAATGTCTGTGGGGCTGCTTTACTAAACTTGAATGAAATGGATAAGATGGAGGAGATAGTGGCAAATTGGAGAGAAAGCACTCTCTCTAAAGGAGGTAGCACTTGTATTTTAGTTTCAGCTGATGGTTACCAGGCATCATTGCTGTGGCAATGTTGCCAGATTTTCTGACTTTTCAAAAGGGAATAGAAATCTAGATGTTTATATTAAATATGTTTATTTTCAAATATCTTCAATTAATTTAACAATTTAAGAAGCAAGCACCGAGCAAATCAAACAAAAGCTATTTATTTGCTGCATTGTGCCACAGGCCTCTCTGCTTGGTGGCTAAATATTGCTTGTGATGAAGAGAGGAGAGACCAGAGGATTGATCATATTTAGACAAATGCTTAGGTCATCAACATCCTTGATTCCTTAAGCTCATCTGATGCAAAGGGAATTACAATGACAAAGCACAATATTTGCTTTTAATGAGCTTTTGGTCTCTATTAGAATACAGTGATAATTTTAAAGAATGTTAAGTGTCAGACAATTCAAATACAAATTTATTAGTTCTTACAGCAATCCAGTTATATTTATATTATTCCAACTGTGCCAAAGTAAAGTGAAGATCCTACAGTTATAAAAATTTAAATAATTTCCCCAAATTACAGAACTGAAATGGGAACTGAGGTCCACTCACTTTCTCCATGTCACATTGTCTATAGTAGAACTCAATCAAGTGCACATGCACAGGTTAGAAACCCATTTTCTCAGTGATGTAAGAAGTCCATTTAGTCTTATAGTACTAGAAGAAGCTAATAGTAACTTGTAGTAAGGAGACATTCTGTTGAGAGAACTCCTCAACCACAAAAATCCTTGAAAATGTCTTTTATAACCTTGTAGAGTTACTAGTCATTCATTCATCTTCTTAGATTCTTCCCAGGCTCTCCAATCAGCCATTTAGTTTTTGGTACTGAGAATTCTATTAATCTATTGATTTATCATTTAATTACTTTGCAGGGAATCCTAGTCCCACTCATGACAGCATGCCACTCATCCATTCTTCCTGAAAGAATAAACATATGATTTTGCTATTTGGCTATAGCAGAGTCTATGGAATCAAAAGACTGTTGAGACATTTTAAGAAATTATTGTGCATCTTATTTTGCAATGCAGAAGGGATAAATATTCTAAAGAAAGGCTGTATTTCTTTTCAAAATGTAGTTAAGAATCAATATAAATAGGTGGATCTTTTTAAAATTCTCACTTCCATTGAAATGTTACAGTATAAACTTTCGAGAAACATTTGAATTGTTTTAGAGTTATTCATGACAAAAATCTGAATGTTGAGTTGAAGATACATTTCTCTCTAAATATTGCTTTTAAATGAAAATGGCCTTCATTTCCAAAGAAGAAAGCATGAGTTGTGGACTTAAAGAGACAACAAAGGAATGGGTAGCTTAACCTCCCATTTGCTTTGCAATTGTATCTCTCTGATATGCATATGTATTTATTCTTTCAAAAATCTTCCCTTTATGCCATTCTTTTTTTAAAATTTCATCAATGCTAGGTTTGATAAATCTTTTCTTTCTTACGCTTAAAGAAATAACATTTCTGGGACTGGAGAGATGACTCAGCTGCTAAGAGCACTGGCTGCTCTTGCAGAGGAGCTGGGTTAGATTCCCAGCAACCACAAGGCAACTAACAACTTCCATAACTCCAGTTCTAGGGTATCAGATGCCCTCTTCTGATCTCCTCAGTCATTGCATGACACAGGTGCACTTACATACATGCAGGCAACACATGCATACACAGCAAATAAAAATAGTAAACAAAATACTAATCAACATTCCTTTTAAAACTTTTGTCAGTTTATTATTGACTACATCATAAAATACTCAGGACTTTCTGTAAAGGTGACTGTTGGAAGATATAGATCATTTTTTAAACTGAAAACTCTATAAGGAAGGGGTAAAGATGCTAAAAACTGGAAGAGGGCAGCACTTCACAGAATTACAGATTTTTGTTTATTTTTAACCATGAGAAAATTCATTGCACTTTTCACAGTACTAAATACTTCTTGTTGCAGTTGTTCATGTTACTTGAGGTAAAATCTATGAAATGGTTTGTGGCTTGTGGCTTGTTAGAAATGCAGTTTCAGGTCCAACCTTAGACCTACTGAATCAGAAACCACATTTTTAACAAGATCCCTGGATGATTCATGTACACATTAAAGTTTGAGAAGCTCTGTTTTTTCCTATCTTTCCCAATTATCTCTTTTCATTCTTGAATTTCCACCATTGAACACGGAACCAGGTAGATAGTTGGAACTTCATGAATATTTATTAACTACTGAGTTGATTCTTAGTACTTGGAGATCTAGTTTAAATTCCTCATTTACAAATGTTAGGAAACCCAGGAGATAGGTAATGAAATGTAGAACTTGGTCTACTCAAAGATTCTTTAGTCTCCACTATATATTGGAAACACAGAATTCTTTAAAATTCTAATACCTGGCTACAATTCACTGATAGAAAATTTAATTTAGTTAGTGTAGGGTCTGATCTAGGCATTGGAATTTTAAAATCTGCTTGGCATACTGTAAGTTATGCCAAGACTGAGAAGTATAACAGCAGACAGTTTCAGAAAAAAATATTGAATATTGAAGTCAATAATATATAAACTTGAGTCTTTATCATTAATATCTAATAAAGTAGAAAATAATGTTATAGAACCTGAATTTATATGTTCTGATAATTTTGAAATAGTTGGTGTTTATAGCACACACACACACACACACACACACACATACATATATATATATATAGTACTTTGTAATGTAATCATGCAGGGGAACAGTAGAAAGATAAACATTTAGGCTTATGAATATATTTCTTCTGTTTCCTCATTGGCTGATCCATCTTGATATGTGTAGCAATTTCCTCAGATGCAGGCTTTTATGGGGGATAATTACATCATTTTAGATGATGTCAATGTAACATGTGGTTAATTTGGTTAAAGTGACATTGTGAGTGCATTAGAGGTATGCTTGATCAAGTTGAAGTACTTTTCCATATTATCTTAGTATTCTTCTGGGGGGATTTTACGTAAGCCTGAGATTTATACTCAGTGGTTTAAGTTCTTTCAAAGGGCTTTATACTTATTACAGCATCTTAAAGTTTAGGAGAGGTGGAAATTTCATTGAAGAGATTGTTGAAGAATAAATTTGTAGTGATGGGGGAGATAATGATTTTGGAGCTGAGGGCATCATTGTGAAGGTGTGAAAATTACCTTGACATTCACCTTACAGTGATGCTAGAGCTTGCCATGTAGATCCACCACGTAAGACTATTGTTTCTCTTGTGTTCTCTGGCTATTATACTTGTGTAAAATAAAAACTGACTATAGCAAAAAGAACAAAATACATATGAAGGGTATCTCTACTCTATACTTGGTCATTGAGGGGCCTTCCATGACACTTATCTTTCAACATCTAAGGCATGATCCTCACCTGCATGGTTGAAACTGGTTCTCTGCAACATCCATGTTTCAATGTGCAGGAAGGGGCAAGAAATCAATGGCAAATGATTTCTTTGAATACAGACAAGTAAAAGTGGTGTGTGTATGTGGGTGTGTGTGTGTATTCCTTAATGCTCACATTTTATTGATGAGTATTTATTACATAACCACACTCACTGATAAGAGAAGATGGGAGATGTAATTTTTGTGACAGCCATGCTTGTTTGTGTGTTGGGGAGAGTGGAGAGCACAGCAATGTAAAATATGCTTCTGCCTATGCCATCTCATAATCAAGCCCTTATTGTTCTTGGTTGGGAGTGCTGGGTGTGGTGCTAATTCCTTGGTACCTATCTCCTACTGTCTGTATGGAAAGAGTAAATAATAGAAAGCAGTTGACAGATGAAAATTGGCTTTTAGTAACCAACTGATGAGGATTTGGAGATATGGGTAGGACACTGACAAAAATCGTTTAGAGTATTTATTATAGATTCCACAATATTTACTTCTGACAACTACTAGTCATTCTTGTCCTGATATTAGATACTAAACACTGAAGACATATACATTATGGTCTTAAACAATCCATATCTATAATTGAATAGCCATGATTACAACTTATAAAATTTGGATCTGAGTTCATATTCGTTATATAGCTTAAGGACAGTTGCCAAATAATTCAGGGTGAGTGACTGAGTACTGACGGATTTCATTATGAGGTATTTATAAGGAATTTTCAAGAAATTATGTGGTAAAGGACTGCCTTACATTTAGTTTTAACATTTGTCATTTTATCTCTTTAAATTATCTAATTGCTGAGTCACTTAATGTCAGCTCATAAAAATGTAGTTTGGTAAAGTTAAAGTTGTTTTAATCTTTAGAAATATGTGTAAGCAGGGCCTAGTTAGATGGGATAGTTACTAAATTCCTTGCTACACAAGCATAAGGACCTGAGCACAGATTTCCAGAGCCCACATAAAAAAGCTTGGTGCAGGAAAGCATATCAATCCCAGTTTGGGGGAAGGGGCGGTGGAGACAAAATCTAGTCTAGCCAAATTGGTGAGCTCAAGATTCAGTGAGAGACTTTGTCTTAAAAACTAAACAATAGACTCTAGATAGGCTGACTAGACCTTAGTGGATGGACTTGCACAGAGGAACATCTGGGGACACTGACTTGACACATTGGGCCTTAATACGGATGACAGAATATAGGGGTTCGGGGGGGGGAGGGGCTGTGGGGATGGGGGATAAAGAGGACTAAGAATTCTTCCACTGGGGAATGTCTAGGGATACTGACTTGACACAGTGTGATTTAACACAGATGAGAGACTATATGGGTTCCAGCCGGGGGGGGGTATGGGAGGTTGCTGGTGGGGACAGGGGTATAAAGATGATTAAGATTGTTTGAGATATTGTGTATAAAATACACACAAATTCAATAAAAACAAATTTAAAAAACTAAAGTGGAGAGTGGCTGAGGAAGACACTTGATATAGATTTCTGGCTGACATACCCTCCCATATTCACACACAAAACATGTACACACATAATATACACACAAAAATATATGTGTAAGAAGCTTTTGATAAGATCAATTTAGTTTTAGATTATTTCTAAGAATGAAAAAAATGATAGCAATAATTAATTACTTGGTACATATAAACTTATTTAAGAACTAAAATGATCATTGTTCTCTTTTTAATTACTCAACTGAGAGAATCACCATAAACAGTCATTGCTTGAGTGTAGCAACAAAGGTCAAAAATTAAGGTGTTCCTGTTTGAATTAACTTGCTGAAACAAGAAAAACATGAGAAAAATGATAAAATTAGGAGGGTAACAGGAGAATGATTTTCTTCTTGTAGAATTAGAGGAAATGAATATTCTTCTTATGAATCCTTATCTATAAATAACTAAAGGAAGTTAAAGTTTATTTGTTTTTCCCACTTGGTTTCAAATTAAGATATCTGCCAATAACCTAGTTGGAAGAAAGACTCTGAAAATTGGATTTAATTCTAGTTTCAAATAGATTGACATGCAAACTTAGCTTACTCATAAATTTCTGAAATGTGCTTAACGGAGTTCTTAAATTGAGCTCTCAAAATTTGAAGGAGCATTACTGGAATGATACAGAACATATTTGAGAATTATGGAACCTTAATGATTATATTAAATTTTGTAAGACCCTGTCAGACGAAATGCTAGCGGCTGTCTTGGGACCCTTGCCCAGTCAGTCTCCTTGCAGAGTTCCTGATAATACTTTCCATGCTCAAAATTGGATGCTACCATTTTCTACTTTTTTGTATCAGCCCTTCAGGGGAAAGCAATTATTGTGAAAAGGTTTGGATAAACGCTATGATTTTCCTAGATTTCCTAATTCTTAATTTCTAGGTAAATAATATCGCTACTCTAGAAACTTGTGGGCTCCAAAGTGTTATTTCTAAACCAGAGATAACCAGGATTATCTTATTTGTTTTGAGCAAAGTGTGGGAGAAAACACACAGCATACAAACTACCATTTTCCCTATTTCAAAATGAACTTCAGTGTATTCAAAATGACTTGTGCCAATCAACCTCTGTGTAGTTATGCTACGTTTTCATTATCCGTAAAGGAGACCCTTTAACCATTATGTAGCCATTATTTGCCACACTTCCTGTCTCTACCACCCGCCAATCTATCTCAGTGGACTTATTCTGGAGCTTTCATGCAAATGAAAAATGCAATATGAGGCCTTTTGTGCCTGATCTTTTTTACTGAGAACGATGTTTTGAAGCTCATCCATATTGAGGCATGTATCTATACTTCATTATTTTATGGCTAATTATAGCTCATTGTACATATATATCACACTTTGTTCATTCATGAATGGATAGTTGATTTGTTTACACTTTTGGCTACTATGAGTGTTGCTGTTATGAACATTCATGTATCAGTTCTTTCAGGTATCAGATGCTGGAGACAAAGACAAGGCAGGAGTGGAATTACTGGGTTATGTGGTAATTTTAAGTTTAGTTTTTTTGAGAAACCAGTTCTAATATTTTCAACCCAGGGCACAGTGTTGTTATAACTTTCTTAACAATGCCTTGCCTGGCAGCACCTTTAGGTCTTCATAATTCATCTTTCCTGATAGTGGAAATGCAAAAAAAAAAAAAAAACCAAAAAAACAAAAAAACCCACGAAATTTGAGTTGTACAATATGAGGGTTCCATTTCCTATTCACTCTAGTTCTTACATATGTGACAACATAATAGTAAAGCAATTTGGATTTTCAGGATTTCTTTAGTGTCTACAAGGAATTTTATTTGGCTGTTAATAATATGGGATTGAGAAAATAGAGGTTTTTTTTTTTTTTTATTCTTTAACACAAGGCTTCTTAATCTCAGAGTCATTATTTTCGGTGGGATACTCCTTTGTTATGGAAGGCTGTTCCATGCATTATATAATATTTAGTCTTATCTTTGCTTGTTAAGCCACTAGATGCCAGTAACCCTCCTCCAAGTTGTAACAATAAAAAATATACGTCCAGATAGTGACATATCACACTTGGGGGACCAAGTAAAGGAAATTCAGGGCTGCTTTTGTGGCTCTACTAATGACCCAAGACCAGGAGGATGACTGGGGATTGAACCTAGGGCTTCACACATGCTATACCAAGGAGAAACACAGCCAGCCTTCCTTCTATTTTTAGCTTTGTCCTCTTTGATGTGTGGCTATTATCATTGTGGTCACTCCACGATAGTAAGATGGCTACAGCAAATCTATCCACATGTTCCAAGTCCCTATGCAGAGATTTTTCAAAAATTCTGATGAGCTACTTGAATCTACATTTCATTAACTACTTTTATCTGCCATGGAAGCTTGAAAAAAACATTTTATTGCTGAGACCATTAACATAGCCCACAACCTAATTGTTTTGTTTTTAAGGAAAGGATACATATGTCACAGTCTAAGTCTCCCAAAAGCAGATTTGTCATTGATTGCTGAGATAGGCAATCACATATTTATGAAAGGTGATGGCTTTATCAGTGAGGATAATGGATGTCTATCCTAGGACAGGAAAGGAGATTGGGTATGGGCTGGTATAGAGAAGGCCTTAAATTGTCATAGATTCTAAAGCACAAAGAGTGCTGATGATACAGATCCAGTTCCCTTGGGTGTGTGGAAACAGACCCAGGCTGATAGGCGCTGATTTCATTTATCACTGAAGACAGGGTAGCATTAGCAGTAACAATCCCATGGGAATTTAGCCACACAGAAATTCTGGAGCCTCTAGCCTCAAGACGATGTCTGAGTTCTAGTCTCATAAAGAACAGCCCCCAAACCGAGGCCAGAAATGGAATTAAGAGAAATTTCCAGCATGCATGACTGTGTGAAATAGAATGACATTCTCACAAACTTCATCAGTAGTACCCAAGAAAACAGAAGAGAAGCAAAGGGCAAACATTTCTGAGATTGCTGGGACACTTAAGGCAAATTCACAAAAAGGAGGTCTATAATGGGCAGGGCTGATAACACAAGTATTAAGAGTCAATGATTGGGAAAGCTAGTGTTGTTGACTGAATTATGAACTCCTCAACCATGGTGCCTATGAATATAACCATATTAAGAAATACAGTCTTGAAGATTTAATCAAGTTTAAATGGGGTCATATTCAATGAGAATTGGTCTTAATTTAATATGACTTACGTTCTCATAAGAAAATAAACAAATATGCAAAAACGTAGTGGAGAATGCCACCTGAGGACAGAGAAAGCAGCAGTTACTGAGGCTGTACAAGGGCCATACTGTCCTTCATAACCTCCAGAAGAAACCGATTTTTGCATCTCCTTGTTTTTGGATTCCTGGCCATGAGAGTTGTGATAGAGTAATTTTTCTCTTGTTTAATGTTGAGTATTTTGTATTACTTTCTTATAGTAATTCTTAAGAAAGTAATACAGCTAGGAATTATGTATAAAATGCACAAAACCTACTCAGATTCTGTGCAGTTGCATTTGTCTTTATGCTTCTTAATGTGAATTATTATGATGGGCTGTTGCAGTACACATTTCACATTTTTAAATTGTCCCCCCCCACAATCTAAATTATTTAGGTTTTGGGAACTTCTAACATTAAAAAAAATAACGTTCATTGAATCCATTCCTACCCCAGCGACTTTCCATGTGGTGATGTACATGAAAGGACTTTGCCACTAATAAGATGTGACATGATTGTTAGCTACAATTGTGTTGTCAGTATAGTTTTATAATTGTGCACCTGAAAAATAAGTAGTCAGAAGAATTTCAACAAACATGATTAGATTTTTAGCCTGTGTGATTCCAGTAGTAAAGCAAATAATGGTGAGAAATGAACATTTGAGAAACAGTCAGCCCTTACAATTGCATCTTGTTAGGAAATTTATCAGAAATATGAAATGGTCAGAAAAGCAGCCTGAACAGGAAAATGCCAAACAGGGTACAAAGGAGCTTCACTGTTCTGTGATGGTGAAACTGTCAAAGCCTGGCATTCTCCGGACTTGACAGATCATTTCAGAGCCACCTCAGGCTTTCAGCAATGTGTGACCTGCCCTTTTCTGTAATGGAGAAGTATACCAAGATGCTGTATCTATCTCTCCCAGAAATAGCTGGGGAACCAAACACATGATCAGACATTCACAACAGTGTTGCAAATAAAATTAAAATAATAAAATGAAATGGAATAAAATGAAGAATCAGCTCCAAGTCCTCCCAAATTAGGCTAGACATATTTCTGCCCTGAGCTGTAAGAGCTGTACTTGCAACAGCTCTGATAATATGGTCTAATGATTTGGAAAAATGATGGCTTGGTGGTTGCATTGCTGAACCCTACGGCTGACAGCTCAGCTCAGGCCGAGTCTGTGAAATGTTCCAGAAAGATGTATATAATGGCCTGAACAGAGTCATGATGGAAGAGCTTCTTGACTGAAGGCATAGTTTTCTTCGCCATGGTTCAGTTACTTCCTGGTCACTGCCTAGATCTATCTTAACCTTTCTAGAGTCCTCTAAAGAATGGAAAAGGGGCCCTGTGAATTTACTGACAAATTCTCCAAGAGGTGGACCGTAGAGGTAGTTTCTATTTTACTGATGAGACATTCAAGGTACAAATGTTAAGAGAAAAACTAAACTATCTTTTACAATATTGATCTTCTGTTTTAATACTTGTGGGGAGCTCAACAACTCACTTATAAGCATTTACAGATGGCTCTGACTAATTTTTTAGAAAAGTTTTCCTTTCATTGTTTAGAAATGAGATATGCTATAATAAATGTTTTCTATTTTCGATGTTATAAATTAGTCTTTGAAATACTTGAAGATTTCATTCATGCCTATAATAAACCATTCTGTTGTCCTATTGACTGTCCTTGCATACTTCAAATATTCATCATGTAAATTGGTTTTGACTTCACATCATCCTAACTCAGCTCTAAATGGGCTCTTACTAATCAGATCGTCTTAAACAGAGCATAGGGAATAGTGTGTAAATCTCCACATCAAGATGATTTTCTCCTTTGTTCTGGATATTAGGTGCTTCCTATTGTAGATTAATTTTGACTGTTGTTTTGTGAATGGATTGCCCTTTTGAGTATGATATAGTTCAAATTCAAATCAAGCAACTCTCTGGGGTACTTTCAAAGTAGATATTACATTAGGGCTGCTAAAATTGTATACTTTAATTTTTACTGTAGTTTCTCTTTCTGCAATGCTATTTTCAGTTTTAGTACCTTGCATGGATTTCTTTTGTTAAGGAAAATGTTCTCTTTTCGTAGTGTAACTACTGATGAGATCTGAACAGAATGGGATAAAGTAGAAAGTAATGTGACCCAGAACTAGGAACTTCCCTGCAGGGTAACACCAACAGCACTAGAATCTTACTATAAAATACAGATTGAGTTCCATCAAAATATATTATTATATATGATACAGTACCCTATTTTTTCAAATGATTTAAACCACAATCAGAAAATGTTTATTGAAGGGTGTAGGGCCAGCAAATTTATGACTGAATTCAGTCAGCTTATGCTTTTGAAAATAAATTGGTATTGGAACACCTCCACATTAATTTACATATTGGCTATGGCTGCTTGTGCAGGTTACAGTGACAGAGTTGATGAACATGGACCACGAAGTTAAAATATTTACTATTAACCCTTTATAGAAAGTTTCACAGCTCCTGAAATGTAACTATACTCTTTCAATTGTAATTTTTTCATGATCATTTTAGCATCAATACTATAAAATGCTATAATATCTAACATTTGAATAAAACTAAAAACATATATAGATTCCCTCCCCTTTCATAGATAATCTTCCCCATTTTTCTATTCCTCTTTACAAAAATACCATGAGTTTCCTCTACTTACTATCTCTCCTTCCTTCAGTCTCACTTGAACATACTCTAGTGTGGCATTCATCCCTTTGAAATAACTTTGTTCAAGTTCCCTAAGTGACTTTCACATTGCCAGACTGGAAGTGAAACATCATCAGTTCTCATCTTCCCTGACCTATCATCCCTCTTCAGATGCAACGGACTTTCTCTTTCTTAAATCACTTTCTCCCTTTGGCCTCCAGGACATGGCTCTCTTTCACTTTGCTTTGTGTTCTTTTCATCTTCCCACTTTTAAACGTTTGAGTGCCTAGGGCTCTGTTCTTAGATCTCTTCTTTTCTCTATCATTACTCACTCCCTAGGTGCTCTCATCACATTTCAGTTTTAAAGAGTGTCTCTGTATGTGATAACTTTGATATCGTTAGCTTGCATCTCTACACTAGCCTTCAGTTTCAGTCAGCCCTGTCCCCTTGGATGACTAACAAACATCTTAAACTTAGCAGGATACAAAACAAAGTTTGACTTTACCCTAAACAAAGCAACTCCTTTTATAAGGTCATCTGTGTTTCAGTAAAAATGAATTGCATATGTTCATTGTTCATATCAAATGTTTAGGCCTCATTCTTGATTCCTCTCTTTCTCTCATACTCCGTATGAATCTGACACCCAAGAAAAGGAGCATCCCCTAGAGAGTTCTTAATCTTGTTCGTAAAAGAATTTAAGAATAAACTCAAATGGAAAATTTAGGACATTTTTATTATGATTTTTAAAAAAGTCATCAGGGTAAGCAAGCTGGTAATCTTGGCAGTTGCCTTGAGGAGGAGAATAGAGGGGAGAAGGGCACAAAGCCATGAAGCCATGCAAGTTTAGTGTTTGCAAGAAGGTCAGACAGGTGGTGGATTGTTGGGGAGAAGGAAGCTTTAGAGAAAAAGTAAACAGATATAAGGTGTAGGGGTAGTACAAAGCATTAGAAAAAGGATGCTTAGAAAAGGGATATGAAGAAGAAAAGGAGAGATTACACGTTCTGAAAGTGGGCAGACTTACAGATATCCAATATGTCTGTGGCTGGGTCCAGAAGCATTGCACTAGAGGGCAGGATTCCAGACAGGAAAAGTTCACTACCTCATTAATGTTCTAGGTATTCCGACCATCTATTTAGCATGACTTACGGTGAACCTGCCTTCCTAGGGGTGGTCCTATGACCAGGTGATTAACCAGTAAAACTGGAAAGGTGGGTCTTCCAACATAGACTAAAGCTTTGATTTTTTTGGCAAGTTAATCTTACTGGGATTTTTTGCTACTCTAACAAATGTATCAACAAATCCAGTCAGTTTTACCATTCAAAATGCACTGAAACGATACCATTTCTCACTTCTCCTGCTCCTACACTGGTTTTAGCTACCACTTTTTTGTACTGGAATTATTTCAAAAGTCTCCCCATAGTTTCTTTGCTTCTATACTTGATCCAAGAGTTTTACTCTGGGACCATAATCCTTTGTAAACGTGGCTGTGTCAGGTCATATCTCCCTTGCTCAGAATCAACCACTTATTTCTCCTCTTATTCACAATTAATTCTCCAATTCTCTTGTGGCATATGAATCTCTACGTAAGCCCTACCTAGTCTAGCACCTTTTCCTTTCTGATCTCATCACAAACACACATTACCCTACTCATTTCTCTATGGTTACACTGGCCTCCTTGGGGTTTGCAAGCATATCAAGTATGTCCTACCACTTACCTATACTGTTTCCTGTGCCTAAAACCTGTTTTACCCAGATAAGTGCATGAATTCTACCTTAACCTCATTGAGAATTTTTGTTTAAGGGGCTGGAGAGATGGCTCAGAAGTTAAGAAAACTGACTGCTCTTGCAGAGGACCCAGGTTTGATATCCAGCACCGATATATATGGTGGCTAGCAACCATCCATAACTCCAGTTCCAGGGAATCTGAGGATTCCTTCTTCTGATGTCCATGGGCATTGCATGACATGGGTGCACTTCACTTACACACATGCAGGCAAAACACTCATACACGTAAAATAAAAATAATAGTTTTTTTAAGAAAGAATTTTGCTTAAAGCTTTCCTTAGCACCAAGCCTTTCCATCTCAACTAGTTACAACTCCATTTACCCTTTAACATATAAGCCAAAAATAATTCCACAGCACATATAATGGACCAGAAAAGAGTTGTAGAAATTTGCATGTAATTAACTCAAAGTATCTGTTAATTGTACATGCACTGTAGCAAGAGTAGGTAGAAATGCAACAAAAACTTGAGACATTAATAAAAATACAATTTTTAGTTGTAGATCAAGTATAAAACAACTTATAAACTTGGAGATTTGGACAGTATTCATCTCAAAAATAGACATCTAAAAATCCTACACTCAACAATTGCACAGGATCATTCTGCAGAATACAATTACAATATGACATCCACAAAACAAGTCTGACCACAATGTCATTAAGAATAATAAAAATGATAAAGATTTTCAGGTATCACAAAATTAAATATCCTTGCAAGAAACACATATTTGGCCAGCCACTGTGAAGAGAACAAGAGGCAACAGAGTGCTTATCCCTCAGTAGGACACCTAAATCAAAACCCTGTCTCCTAAGGCTCAGGGACCATTGAGGATGAGGAGGCAGAAAGATTGTAAGAGTCAAAGGTGGTGGATGACCACAAGGAAACAGAGTCGTCCAGACAGCTGGAAGATACTCATATGAAGTCATAGCAATGGTGAGAGCATACACAAATCCTATGCAACCTCAAATCAGACAAAATCCCAGCATAGACATGGGTTGTAGAATAAGGAATCCCAACCCAACCTAAGGAATTTTTGGAGATTGATGGCTGTTGAGAGAGGGAAAGACAGTGTCTTATAGGGATGGGACTGTTAGTGGGCCCAATGGATGAAATGTTCAAAGAATGTATTTTTTAAGTAGAAATCTATTCTCTAGGCAATTCTCAAACACAGATTGTCCCTGGTCCTGGATTTATGAGAGTTTGACTTATGAGATTTTGATTTTACAATAGTGAAAAACAATATACACTCAGTAGAAACTGTACTTTAGGTTTCTGAACTTTTCCCTAGCTAGAGCATGCTGCTCTTTTCCAATGTGATGCAGTGGCAGTGAAGTTAAACTCCCAGGAAAGCAGATGATAAGGTTCATCTACTCTATAGTGTGCTGTGTTGCTAAACAAGGATGTTCTATATGTTAAGTGCATTGAATACATTTTCTTTTTTTTAAATTTACTTTTAAGGACCTAAAATTACAACAATCCCGCATATTAATATGATACAATGTTACATATTCAAGGATGCATACATTAGATAATGTTTAAATCAGGTCAAGCATGCTTATTTCCTCAAATATTTATGATTTTGGGGGGAAATTTTTCAAAATCCTTCTAGGTTTTTATAATGCACAGTATGTAACTTATTTTTGGTCACCCTACTGTGCAATAGCACAACAAGCAGAACATCCTGCCCCTATCTAAATGTGACTCATCCCCTTTCATCAATATCTTCCTGTCCATTCTCTAACCTCTAATTCTCCAAGACCTCTGGAATTCCTTATGTATTTTGCACATCAATCTCTTGTCAATCAGATGTCTAGTTTGCAAACAAATATGTTCTACCATTTTGTAGGCCGCCTCTTCACTCAAATGTTTCCTTTGCAACACAGAAGCTTTCAATTTGATATAATCACATTTGTCAATTTTTAATTTTCACTTCTAGTGCTGTTGGATTTTCCCCCCGAAAAATCCTTGTCCACTCCAATGTTATGAAGCATTTCTCCTATCTTTTCTTTTAGTAGTTTTATAGTTTAAGGTATTACACTAAAATTTTCAGTCTAGTTTTAGTTGATTTCTATATCCTGCAAGAAATCTAGTTTCTTTCTACTTGTGACTATCCAGTTTTCCCTTCACCATTCACTGAAAATTCTGTCCCTTCTCTACTGTATGTTCTTAGTACCTTTAAAAAAAACAGTTAGTTGTAGATGTGTGGATTTCTGGCAGGTTGTCTTTTGTGTTCCATTGGTCTACATGTTTGTTTTTAATGCCAATGTCACACTGTTTTAATTACTACAAATTTGTATTATGTTTTGAACTCAGGTTATTTAATGTTTTTTGCTTTGTTCTCTTTGATCAAGATTATTTTGACAATTATGTTTGAGTGTGGGTGTCAGAGATATAGAGCTAGATATATATATATGTATATATAAACTATATATATATATATATATATAGAGAGAGAGAGAGAGAGAGAGATCCACATACAATGTTTTACAATTGTTTTCTAGTTCTGTAAAGAATGTCATTGTTTTTCTTTGATAGCAATTGTTTTAAATGTGTAAATCACTTTGGGTAATAGAGCCATTTCAATATGCATTTTATCTATAATTCTGCTTATGGGTTTATTAGTATTTGTCACCATAATAAGTCATGCATTATCCATATACAGTGTGTTCCTGTTAGTCACCATGATGTACAATAGATTGCTTGAACTGTTATATTTTGTCTGATTGGAATTCTATGTCCTTTGATGAACATCTCCACAATGCCCTTATCCTTAGCCTCTGAACTTCCATTATACTCTGTTTCCATGACTTCTGCTTTTTAAGATTGTATATGAGTGAGATAATATGATGCTGGTCTTCATAGCCCTGGCTTATTTCACTTAATACAATTTCCTTCAGTTCCATCCATGTTGCCATAAATGAGAGGATTTCATTCTTTCTTTGTGGTTGGATAATAATCATTGTGCAAAATTCTGCACAATTATCTTCATCCATTTATCAGGTAATAGACACAGGCACTTTCCATTTCTTGGCTATTGCAAATAGTGAGAATGCAGATTTCTCTTTCGTATACTGATTTCATTTCCTTTAGCTGCATATCCAGAAGTAGAATTGCTGAATCACATAGCAGTTTTATTTTAAGTTTTTAATTTTTTAAATTTATTTATGTAATGTGTATGAGTGTTATGTCTGCATGTATGTAAGTGAACCTGTGTCATACAGTGCCTATGGACGCCAGAAGGGGGATGGGGGTCAGTCGGATCTATAACTGGAGTTCCGGGTGGTTGGTAGCTACTATGTCCATGGTGGGATTCGAACCTGAGTCTCCTGCAAGAGCAGGCAGTGCTCTCAACCTCTGAGTCACCTCTCCAGGTCCATCTATTTTAATTTTTTGAGGAACATCTACACTGTTTTCCATAAGGACTGTAACAATTCATATCCTTACCAACAGTATGCCACATCCTCACCATTACTTGTTATCCTTGGTCTTTTATTTTGTAATAGCTATTCTAATAAGAGTGAGATGATATTTCTTTGTTTGATTTCCTTGTTTGCTAATGTACTTTCCGAAAGAACTATGTTTGTGTGTGTATACATGCATATATGTCTATATAAAACTCAACATTTATAACATGCTAAAATTTATTTCTATATCTTCTCTTTCTCTCCCTTGTTTCCTTCTCTTTCTTTTTCCTCATCCCCCCCCCCTTACTCTTTTTGAGGTAAAGTCTCACTTTGTAGCCAAGACGGGCCTCAGTTTCTATGTAGCTTGGACTGTCTTCAAATTCACAGCGATCCTCCTCCCTTAGCCCCTCTAGTGTTGGTCCTCAGAGCTGCAAGATTTGATGTTTTCTCTGTTGAATTTAATTTTGCTTTGATGTCATTGTTTATTGGCTATGACCTTGTTTTTCCCTTTTGGAATAAGAATGGCTACTTGAGGGTGGGGCTGGAGGGATGGCTCAGGGGTTTAGAGCACTGTGTGCTCTTTCAGAAGACTTGGGTATGCTCCAGTTCCAAGGGATCTGAGGCCCTCTTCTGACCTCCGCAGGCATTTAATGACACAGGTGCACTTACATGCAGGCAATACACTCATACACATAAAATAATAAATATTAAAAAAGAATGCCTACTTGGTACCATAATATGTTGGAAGAATGTAATTTTTTATATTCATAGGAGCTTATAGTTATAAGAGATTTGAGACTTTTAAAGTGTTCAAGGTTTTGAAGGATTTGAGGGACCTTTAAAAGTGGCTATATAATTTTAATTTAAATAATTTTTTGTTATTGCATAATTTAAATAATTATAGAAGTTTATATTATGAAATAAATATGGGACTTGGTGGGGCAAAGGAGAGAAGGTTATATTTCTTTAAGTGAAGCATTTACGTGTCAAGCGGCCAACAGGTGGATTGTGATGTTATGGTTCTAATGGCAATTTGCCACAAATTAGAATCACCTGAGTAGGGAGCCTCCTGCAAAGATTCCTCTGATTGCTTAACTGATTTGGGAAGACGCACCCTAAATGTGGGCAACACTTTCTAGTAGTAGCTCAGAAAACCAGCTGCTCTTCAGGAACCCTCTGTGTTTTTGGCACCAGATTGGGAATGTTGAGGCACACAGCCCTGTGGATTGAGAAACTGTGGGGGTCTTGGCCTCTCCAGTGTGAGGCAGGCACAGTGGGACTCTTCCAGATACTGAGGCACCCACCTGGCCTTAAGTCCAGATCATCTGCCAGGTTCTCAGCCTCTCAGGCATGATTCAGCTATTGTTACTATTTCAAAGTAAGCTCACTAATAAATTCTTTAAATACATATTCCTTACCTGTTCTGTTCCTCTAGAGAGCCCTGACTAATACACTAGGATTGTAAGTGTGAGCCACCATACCTAGCTCTATCCTGTTTTTTGTTTGGGAAAAAAAATCTAGGTTTACTGCCAGGAGCAGAAATCCTGACAAGTACAAATGAAACTGCTGTTGTTTGAATAAAGTATATTCCTAAATCTATGAAGGGCACAAAAATAGAAATGTTTAATTTGAAT
The DNA here is from genome assembly GCF_000622305.1 of Nannospalax galili. Taxonomy (NCBI): domain Eukaryota; kingdom Metazoa; phylum Chordata; class Mammalia; order Rodentia; family Spalacidae; genus Nannospalax; species Nannospalax galili. The sequence continues at coordinate 391,912 of NW_008333523.1, forward strand.
AAATTAGGATTATTTTCTAGTTATAATAATCCTATAAACTCTGGGATCAGAGTGGAATTGTATGTAGAAAATCTAAAGGATAAACTCTATTTCATTATACACTTAAAAATTTCAGGTTATTATTCCCAAATGTTGGAAGTTGTTGAGGAGGAGGTGCTAAGCCCCATCCTATGTTTTCCTTGGGTTCTTTTGGCAAGAAAGTATCTAATTGCTGAAATGTGTTGGAAAATGTGGTTTATGTCTAGAGCTTAGTCATTATTTCTACTTCTACTGAGTCTGGATTTGCTTGTGAACAGCTTTTCTTACACAGTATAGATTTAGAGGTTGAAAAGAACTGTAGACTTCCTTCACACACTACAATGATAAGATACCCCTGGCTTTACCAACAAACACATAAGACTATGTCCTAAGATAGGAAACAGGGAAGGGGGGCTTTTGCCACTCATAAGCAATTTGTTGAAAGCACAAAAGAGAGTCAGCCATCTTTAACCTTCTTAATCTCAATGTTAGAAAACATAGCAAAAATAAATGTCAGCCTTTCATCAAATCGGGCTAGCTATGCTTGTTCTCTGGGGAAGGAATGAGTAAGAAGCAAAAAGAAGAGAGTATGTTTCCTTTGTAGGGAATTTCCCGACATGTGAAAATCTTGACAGTATCTTTTCCGGAATTTGAGATTATTCTGATGCCAGTCATTATCCTAGGCACTAATCGGCTTTTGTGATGTAATAAGCAACCTCCAAACTTGGAAGCTTAAAATGACAATTCATCGAGCTCTGGATTTAAGAATTTGAGCTGATCTCAACTGAATTTGGTTATATATCTGTGGTTCTCTATTGTGTCAGTGCGGCACTTGGATAACTGGACAGCTTGCCCCTGGTCCATCAGGTGTCCTGGTTAGTTTTTATTGTCAATTGTACACAATCTAGATTGATCTGAGAAGAGGGAACTTCAACTGAAAGATTACTTTAATCAGTTTGGCCTATAAATGTTTGGGGGACAATTTCTTGATTGCTAATTGATGTAGAAGGGCCCAACCTGCTGTGGGCAGTATGATCCCTAGGCCAGGTCCAGAGAGTAAGCCAATAAGCAGCATTTCCCTATGGTTTCTACTTTAGTTTCTGTTTGAGTTCCTGCCCTGATATCCCTCACTAATGGACTATGACCTGGAAGTATAAACTGAAAGAAATCCCTTCCTTCTCCAAGTTATTTTTGATCATAGTTGGTTTACCACAGCAACAGGAACACAAATTAGAACAATGAAATCTCTCATTCCTGGTGAGCTGGCCTTGCTTGGACACCGCTAGTACATTTACTATTACTTTTATCGCAGTCTGGATTGAAACGGAGGAACACAGACAGCACCTCTGGATGAGGAGATGTCAAATTACACTGCCAGAAACTTGTTACTCTAGTCATGGATTGTGGAAGGGACAAAGAATTGGGCCACTTCTGCTAAGCAATCTACCATAAATAAACAGCTCCACTGGTATGTAGTGGAATATACTGCTACCATGAAGCTCCTCACATCGTGTTTTTATTGAAGTCAAATAACTATTGAATGATTAGTTAATGTTTTTTTTACTATATTAGAAGCTACAGTTTTTCATACAAATGTATACTAAATAGTCTTTACTGTTCCAGATGGCAGTTTTTACTCTTGGTATAAAATAGAAACATTTTATTTTTCAAGTACTTGGCTGTAAATAAATCTAAACATAGGTGTAAATCTTCTGGAGGTTTCAGAGGTCTGTAATCTCAATAAACTTTTTTTTTTACCTTTCACACCGAGTCATATCCTATCAGGTAAAGAACAAGAGACTCTAAATAAATCTATGATATGAGGGAAACATACGATATACCCTTTAGGAAGGGGTTGGAGCTGTAGCTCAGTGGTAGAGTACGTGTTTATCATATAAAAGAATCTATATTCAACCCCCAAAACCAAAACCAAACAAGCTAACAGTCCCATCAGCAACAACAACAACAACAACAGCAACAACAACAAAACCTGTGGAAAATAGTCTTTGGACATTTCTATTTGTACATCTTATTTACAGAGCAGTGGAAAAGAATCTGCTTTGGGGTTATTTTTCCAGCATATGTAGTGTTTGTTTATCATAAACAATAGAAGAATTAGGAATATTCATTCAGTTGTTTCAAACATTTTGAATTGAGTCTGCCTTTGAAATAGGGCAACCCTTTCCTTGTGTAATTGAAACCAATTTATCTCACCACTTGTTTTTAATGATAGCGGTAAAATATGTGTGAGATCATAAATCTTTCTTGAGGGTATTATGGACTAACCTCAAGCTTTCAAAAAGGGCACAATCTTGTTCTATTTGGGGCAAGTAAACACAATTTAATAGAAAATGTAGACAAAGAACCACTAACGGACTATATGAAAAATAAGAATATATAACATTTTTAAAGGCCAATATGAAAATAAATATTTCATTCTGGCAGAAAGCTTGCCATTTGACAGACCTAAATTTTTACTTTATTTCCATAGCTTATGTTTACTTGGCAAGCTTTTTGCAAATCAAAGTACCTCTTTAGGTAGAATTTAAACCCCTTGTTAGAATAGAGATTATAATCCCAGATTTATCTCCTCAGTGAAGAATAACAAAGTTTAAACAATTATGGAAACAGGTTGAATTATCATAAAAATGACCTAATTATAGGTAGATTTCCAAGGCATTTTTCCCCAGCATTAACTTAAAATGCAGCTAAAAATGAAAACCAGTCAAACTAGATTTTAAGAAACAGCCACTTAAAATTATAAAATAATTTCTAGGTGTGATTTTGATAAATAATTAAATACTGCATTGTCAGTTTTGAGAGTAGAAATATAATTTTATAGCTACTCCACTTTTATTAAGTTACTATTTTGTAAATTTTTATTGAGAGATAATATTTGCATATTTTATGGAGTAAATGTGATAATTCAATACATGCATACAATGTGTAATGATCAAATCAGGATTATAATCAGAACTCATTAATTTCACCAGTGCTTTGTTAGGCCATGACTTTCTTGCAACTTATTTATGCTGACTGAGGACACTTTTTTTTCTCTTCTACTCGCAAGCCTCTCTGAAGAGGAAAGGAGAAAAGAAATTCCCGTTTTCTTCCTTTTTTGTATTATACCCCCCGATTTTTTGCATGACATTTCCACATTACAACCACCCCCAAATGTTCATAATCTTTTCCTTGAAGCTAAACTCTCTAATTTTTTTAACTGAAAATAGAAACAATACTCTAAGAGTTGAAGTTTTATAGTCCTGTTTTTGATTCTTCCTTTCACACAAATTTCTCCAAGTCCTGTTGAAACATCTTGCAAAATTCTCTTACTTGTCTCACTGGTATTGTTTCATTTATCTTCCAAATCATTGTGAGATCTACCCATTTCTCCAAATCTTAACAGTTCTTCCAGCATACTGAGCATATACATAGTACAGAATGGCACCTCCTTATTTGTTCATGTCAGAGACTGCTCATTTTCCATGAAACAATCTCCTACCAATACTGAATATAAACTGAGAATATTTCTCAAACTGGTAGAAATGGAGTCCCCCCCAGTAACTACATTGACATGAAAAACGATATCTGTTTGTTATACTGATTCAACATGACAAAGTTCAACTTTTGTGGGCTGATTATATATATATATATATATATATATATATATATATAGAGAGAGAGAGAGAGAGAGAGATAGCAGGGGGCATTTCCCCTTCTAGATACCATAAGCTAATGAAAAAAATCTCAATGCCAGGAATAGACTCCCTTCTCTAGAAGCTGTTGAACAGGGGTCCAAGGTACCCTCAAACAATACTGGCCATTATCCCTGCTCTTAGATACTCACCAGAACTTGATGGTAAGATCCTATTGCTGAAGACACTACATGCACAAGCTATAGAATATAACAAGGAGAAATCAAGGTGGTATTGACTTCAGAGCTTCATCTCTACTGGCTAGCTCTCATAGTGCTGGACAGTGCCATGCATCCTACTGGATAGAGAAAAATAATAATCAGCCTTACCCAGCTAAGAAATCTGTGAACTACAACAACAACTGGCCTGGCAAGATATGCCCACTGGTGCAATATTAAGATATATATTATGGGAGTAACCAAACACTCTCTAAATGGATTTAAGGTCTGCTCCATAGGATGGAGCCCATAACTGACACTGATATCACCCTTAGGAACCTGAGGCTAAAGAGGTCACAATATCTAGGGGAGAGTCTAAAACTAGTTTTATACTAAACAGCTATCATATTAAACTGATTCCTAATGATTTATTGTTATACAGAGGTTTCCTTGTGCAGCAGATGATGATTAACATAAACTTACAACTGACCAATGTGTGGAGAACAAGAGGCTGCAGAATGCTTATCCCAGAATATGACACTATATCAAACACTTGCCTCCCAAGGCTCAGGGATTATTGTGGAAGAGGGAGCAGAAAGATTGTATGAGTCAGAGGTGGTGGACGATCACAAAGTAACAGTTTTATAGACAGCGAGTCAGTTACTCTGTGAACTCACAACAATGGTGACAACATGCACAAGTCCCATGCAAGCTCAAACCAGACAAAATCCTAGAATAATAGTTATGATTAAGAAACCCCAACCCAACCTAAGGAAATTTTGATAACTGATGGCTTCTGGGAGGGGAAGAGACAGTCTCTTTCAAGGATAGGACTCTTAGTCTTGGTAGGTTGACCAGGCTCTGGTGGGTGGACCCACAGTGAAGGATATTTGGGGGACACAAAAAATTAGAGTCTAATATATATATATATAAATTAGACTCTATAGGCCATACTGTTTTGGTTGGGGGGCACTGGGAGGAGATACAGATGGAGGATGGGATCTAAATATCATCAAATTATGTTTTATAAAAATCACAAAAATTCAATTAAACTTTTAAAAAGTTGCATAGTATCCTATTACACAGATATGTTGCAAATTATTTAACCTCTATTATACTGAGTAATTTTCATTGGTTAACTTTTTTAAAAATTTAATATTGATAGGGAAATTGTTTACCAATTTGGCAAAATACAGTTAGCTCCTTAACTTATGCCATACTGTAATAAATTCCAGATACATTGAGGACTTAAATACTAACTTAAAAAGTAAAACTACTGGTGGATAAGAGAAAATTTGCATTGATTTATTGGAAGGAGAATTTGCAAGATTTATCTAAAACACTAGAATTTAAAGCAATATGCCAGTCTAATTTCATAAAAGTTGAAATATTCTGTATTATTGAACCACCATATTTTATGGGATGATGCATACCCTGAAAATAGATTCAGGGTTTTGTATGAAATCATTTTTTATAACATTTAGAGGAATCATACATAAGTGCTCTATAGCTTTCCTTTGTATGTTTGTAATACTTCTTACTGGTAGTTACCATACCTAGGGGTTGGCCTGTTAACTCATGACCAGTACTAGATATAAGCTATTTGCTCATGTGTCAGGACTAGTATGCCAAATTCCAAACTCTTCCTTTTTCAAGCACAACAGTTTAAAATGGTAGTATAAAAGGGGATGGATACAAACTTTCTAGTATTAAACTTTTCTCAGTTATACTTGGGTCTGACCTGGTTATAGAAGAGACCGCCCTTAGAGTGACAAACATGCCATACAGCACTCATCAAAGAAGTTTCTTTTTGCAGCAGATGGAGGCTACTGCAGAGTTGCACATTTGGTCAGGCACAGAGAACATAATATGTGGGCGATCCCCAGTACTAGGTGACACATCTGCAGTCAAATCTCTACAACTAAGGCTCATGGAATATAGCAGAACTTAAGGGGTAGAGAGAGAGCTAATGCACCCTTCAACTCTCACCAATGAGGCTTCCTTGTACATCAGAGTGCGATGCACACAGAAGGCCATAACTGGTCAAGTTTTGTAGCATAAGAGACTGTAGAGTGTAGGATGGGACTCCTATGTGGAATCTCACCCACCCACAGCACAGGGAGCACTGTGGAAGAGGAGTCAGAAACATTGTAAGAGCCAGAGCTGGTTTATGAACAGAGGGATGTGGGGGCTTCCAGGCCACTGGAGGCTTGCTCATGTGAGCCTGTGGCAGTGGTGGCATCAAGCACCAGACCTATGTCAGCTTAATTAAACAAGGGGCCAAAGGGAAGGTGAGAAATAGTGGCAGGCCAGCACTAGATTGAAAACTATTTGAGACTGATTGCTGCTGGGTGAGGGAGAATATGACTCCATATGACCACTGGATGGGCTGACTAGACTCCAGTGGATTCATTCACACTGAAGATTTGGGTACAAACACCTGAATGAAAAGGGCCCAGCATGTATGTCAGAGTGTATAGGGTTCAGGTGTGTGTGGGGGGGATATAGGGGAGGCATGGATGGGGGAGGGTGTCTGGATTTGAGTGGGAAATGTATGAAATTTAAAAAGTTCAATAAAAAAGACTAGTGAAGATATTTATTCCAAGAAAATAGGATGTGGGAAGAATACATTTTCCAAGATAAAATTTGGAACATAAGTGATCAGAGTTCCATTGAGGCAGTCTCCTGGAATGGAGTAGGAGGTTAAAGGAACCTTTGGAGATTTACGGGACATGTTTCCTGAACGTGAGCTAAAATATTGAAATAAGCCTTAGATTTTTCAAAGAAAATTCATTTGTTTAATAACTATTCTTGGAGCGAATATTGCATTCAAAAGGACAGTTGCATTATTTCAAAACATAGTAGAAATGAAGTAAATTTTATTTTAATTTATTCCTAACCCTCTTGAATATAAAATTAAATATCTTATATTCCAGCAAGATTTGACAAATTGCAAAGTGATGGTAGGATGGTACTTCATTTTGTAAATTATGTGATGGAATATACATTCTAGATATTGAAATGTTCTGTGAACCTTAAATGCCTGTATGCTTACAAGCTCAGCACCAAATTAATCCCTTTCAGGCATTTTGTAATATATATGATAAAGAATATTTTCAATGTTTATTCAAAGGATTTATCCCAAGCATGATTAATGTCTTAGAATTATCTATAACTAATTATGCTACTTAGCAATATGAATGTCCCATTGGTGTGAAATCATTGGAACTGTAATGCACACATCAGAATGCCCTGATTTATTATCTGTCACTGAAAAGTTTAGATTCACACTATCTAGGATGATTAGCGATTATTTACTGGTCCCAGGAGGAAAGTGGTAAGAATGTCCTTTGTGTGGAAATAATTACACTGGAGATTCACAGGGCCTGATTCCTGACTACCCCTATGGATGAGTATATTTCCCTCACAGCTTGACAGAACCTTATTTATAAAGGTGTAAGCAAATATTCTGCCTTAGGGAGGAAACTTATTTTGGTCTCAGACCGATTTACACGCTTGCTTTTCGACTTGACAGAAAAGTAATTTATAACTCTTCTCTTACTTCTTTCTCCACTGACTAACTTCATGCCAGAGTTGAGGCAGGTGAAAAGGATTTTCACTTTAGTTTTAGTTGACAATGGGCACATAATATGGATTCCAAAGTATTAGACTGCTTTGGTGGTATCAGATGGTATTAAAAATAAAACACCTGATAAAGTCGACATGGGTCTTGTGCATACTGTCACCATTGTTGCACGTTCATATGAGTAAGTTCTCAATGGCTTGAAAGCCTGTTTCCTTATGTTCATGCACCAGCCTTGGCCCTAACAGTCTTTCTGCCCTCTGTTCTGCAATGGTCCCTGAGCCACGGGTGGGTGAGGTTAATATAAGAGTCCTATCCAGGAACACTTACTCTGCATTCTCTTCAAAAAACCCAGCACAGAATGAGGGAAATGGGCATCAGGCCCCAACCTTAGCTGAAGAAATATTGGCAACTGATAACTGCTGGGTGAGGGAGAGTAAATCTTCTTTAAGGGAGTGACTCTAGATAGGCTGACTAGACTCCAAAGGATGAACTTGTACCAAGGGACATCTGGGTGGGTACAAATGCTAGACTACATAGGACTTAATGTATATGACAGAATGCATGAAATCGTGTGTGTGTGTGTGTGTGTGTGTGTGTGTGTGTGTGTGTTGGGGGGGTGGTTATGGGAGTGCAGATGGGGGAGAGGGGTCTAAATTTGATTAAAATCTATTATATGAAGTGCACAAAAATAAAAAATATTTTAAACACAGAGCTTGAGTTACAATGGCAAAAGCAATTTTAAAAGTAACTAAAAAGTAAAACAGCTTGCATAGACATTTGGGAATTCATCTATGGCATAAAGGTGGCAGGTCTCTGATATTTGTCTTCAAAGCATGTGTTTTATGGTTGTATTTTAAATGGAAATAACGTCCCTTTTTATAATTCTGGTCATTTTTTTTGGGTCTTTTTGAGACAGGGTCTCCCTGTTAGCCCCAGCTGTCCTGGAACTCAATGTAGACCAGACTGGCCTTGAACTCACAGAGTGCTGGGATTAAAGGCCTGTGCCACCATGCCTGGCTATTCTGGTCATATTTTATTAGATACCTCCTTCTAAATCTTATTTATCAAACAGTATAATTTGATTTGTCTCACGACTCTGAAAACAGTTTGAAGTTTCTTCATTCATGCTAATAGTTTGTATCAAGTTGTGGCTTTTAGAATGGCAGATATTTTATATTCAGCAAGCTCTCCTCCACATTTATTTAATTTTTTGAGATAAGGCCTCAAGTACGCCAGGCTATCCTCAAACTCTGTGTGTAGATGAGGATGACCTTGAACTCCTGATCCTCCTACATTTGTCTGTCTAGTGCTAGGATTATAGGTACACTATCATAAGTAACCCTTCTCTATTTTAAAAGGGCAGGTACCATTATCCAAGTTCTATGATTTTATATTATGTGCTTAAAGTGTTTTGATTCCAAAGAGCATTTCCTTTTCAAAGTTGTTTTCTTTGCTTTTTGTTTATTTTTGACTAGGAGTGTGTCAAGACTGTTCTTGGTTGCTATTTTGAAATTTTTCTTTTATTAGTACTGAACCCAGGTCTTAGAGAGTGGGTGGTTTTATAGCTTCATCTTTGAAGCACTTCCTTTGAAATATGTATAGCTTCTAAAAATCCAAATAAGTCAACAGTCTTTTTTCATCCTACTCTCAACCCCTCTTATTTTTATTTTAATTAGAGTGTTTTATGCCAATATTTTCATCAAAGTCATTTTCCTAGTGGTAATTTTGGGACAGAAAAACCATCTACACTATAGAAATTAATGGTGTGTATCTCTGGAGAGTAAACATTTATATGCTAAAAAGATACTTTAACTTTGATATTTTATTCCATGGATATTTTGCTTAAAATGAAATCCTAAGATGTAAAGGTTTGTCTATTGGTACTTAATTGGGCTGTTCCAAAGAAAAAGCAAACGCATTAAATCTCAGTCAACCACAGACACTCATAAACTCACTTCTATGACTGAGTCAATGTATCTCTTTGCATGCCTGAAGAGTATTGTTAACAGTGGTTGAAGAGTGAAAGTAAATCTTGGAGGTTTTAACTACGGAAACATTGCTAGTTCTCTATTTGTTTAACTGAAAATTAGTTTTAGACTTTTATGGATGTACAATTGGCCCTAAGATGGTGTTTATAACTGGGCATGTGCATATCATATTTGTTGTCAAGACACTATGTTTTATCTATACAGAGAATATGCACGGAAATAATGTCATGAGTTCACAAATTTCTGTTGATTTTTGTGGGTGCCAGCATCTGTTTCTTAAACTGAAAGAAGAAAATGTCCTTGCCTGTAGTAGACATCTAGACAAAGGCAACTGGGTAGCAACAGACTGCAAGAAATCCTTATTGGATAAAGAGGCAGATTAGGTCAGTAGAACTTAACATAAACTCATGTGGGGAATGTTAGCTAAATAGTTTACTGGAGACTCAGGACCTATGTTAACAATTGGAATTTCCTCCAGAAGGCTCTTAATGTAAAGATCTTAAGGTTTTGGGGGTGGGTATTATAGAGAAACTTGAAAGCCTAATCCTTTTTTTGTGAATCATAAAAATATATATTGAAAGTCTTATGGTCCTTTCTCAAATAATTAATACCAACTGCAGCATGTCATTATTTTCAGAAATCCTAGCATATAACCAGTTAGTTTAAATGGTTTAATAATTAAAGTCCATTGGTTATGGGCCAAGACATAATCTTGCGTATTTATATTTATACTATTGGTGATTTACTAAACTCTCTATTTTTACTTTTAAATATTATTCAGTGTGATAATTAAAAACACTGTTTTATTAAAAATTAAGTTACACACATAGAGTATAAAGGCATTGGGCAAAGATTGTAAGTGCAATTGCATTAATATTGCCCCTGACTACAATCTAACTGTCCTTTTAGGAAGAGATAAATGGATGGCTTTGTAGGCAGACCAACCTTAAAGTAATTGTTTCTTTTCTTATTCTGACATTAGTAATCTTAGTTGGGTAAAGAGAAATGTTAGATTCTAGATAGGAATAGTATATGCAAGTTTTCATTTCTATTTGAAGCAACTTTCAAGTTTACTTCTGTTTTATTCAGATCTTGAATTCGTAAGAGCCATGTCAGGCAAGTTGATTGTCAGACCTCATTGGAGAGACACCTTTATAAGAATCACACTAGAAAGCATTAATTATGATCCAGCCAATTCACATTATGGATTATAAGAATGAAAGCACTTTATCCAGTCAATAATTAATTTTCTGAAATGGATTATTTTTCTTAGATGGATGAATAATTGTGTATTCAAATTATTGCAAAATGAAGGTGACATTTTTAGAGAACATTTCTCTAGTTTATAGATGTTCTTAATGATGAAAAATGCAAGTCAGGGGGAGGAAATTGTCAAGAAAGGAGAGACAGGAATATTGTAACCTAGATTTTGTCAGTTGTGCAGTAATATTTTGAAGAATCACATGTGTTTTCTCTGTTTAGCTTTTACTTATAGCAAGTGACAGATGGTGTAGATGCCCATGATTTAATAAAAAATGTCTTCTCAGCATATAGAAACTATGGGGCCAATACAATGCAACATTTGACTTTGGTTCTGTATCATTTGGGTTGAGTAGAAAACATGTCAGAGAAAATCTGATTTTACCTGGGCCATACAGTGAAGAAATCTCCTGGTTCACACAGGCAGTGATTCAGTCAGTAGTGAGGTGAACTTCTGGGAATCTCTGTACAGTAATTTTTGCTAAATTTCCATTTTATTTTCTTTGTTTTTCTGTCTTTTATATATTGGCTTCCTCTGGTTGAACATTCATGCATGGCAAAATCCCAAACAAAGACAGACAGAAAAATTGTTCTGAAAGTTCTCCTAAAGAAATGAATAATTATCTGGAGCTTCAGACACCGCAAAAGCCTCTCACTTCAGATTTAATTGGCCTTTGATAAGTTCTGTACACATTTCTGTGCTAATCAATTCATAGAATGAAAAGTAGGTTGGCATTAATCCAGTCAGATGTATGTCAAAACTTGAGAAGGGGATAGCCAGCTTCTCCTGATATACAGAGGTTATGTAGTTAGAAGGCATAGAATTTAGGTGCTATTTGAATGGTACAAAAGGAATACCGAGTAGGAAAGCACCACTATATGCTACAAGATTTATAGATTCCTACTTTTGTTGCTCCATCACAACAACACTGATTGGCATTCACTCAGCAAGTATCCTGCAACTGGTTTTAGCTGTCTAATCTGTCAAATTTCAAACATACATGCCAGTGTCCTGTCTTCATTTTTCAGTTAAGAGCTGAGAAAAACATGCAGTTTAAGGATAAGGTATGATACATGATAGTATTCTCAAGAAATGTTTATATTTTCATGTAGATGGTCATGAGAAAGTTAATGTTTACTCCAAGGTGCACGACTTGTGCTGTTACTGAAAAGGAAGGAATATATGATAAAGTTCTTAATCATGTACCGCACAGTAGATGACTGAATCAACCAAGTTAAAAAACCTTGCTATTATGAGACAGATTGCCAGATGTGTGCCCTAAGGTGTTTGGAAACATGATATTAATGGGACAAATGAAATGGAACTAATGAACTTCACTAATTTAAGCTTTAGAAGCTAGATGTGTTTATGACACACACACACACACACACACACACACACACATAACGTCTACATTTATTTATCTAAATTCTAAATGTGGTAAGCGCCTTCTTTGTGATTAGGAAAGGTCAACACCCCCATGTTTTTGAAGACTTTGAAGCCATCCTCATTCTCAAGCGTCTCAATAAGTCTCAGAGTTAGAACCACAAAGTTTTATAACACATTCATTCTGTTAGATGAGTTGCTCATTCTGTGGAATGATAACAGCAAATTGTAAAATTTATGAGGCTGCTTCTAGAATAATAACATTGGTAGAGGAAGTAACTCGATTTGGAAAGACAAAAGCCTTTAAAAACAACAAGCTGAAAGTATGAAGAACAATGATGACCCCTTTCCTGAAATGAAGTTTGATCTTCACTCCCAAGCTTTAAATAAAGACTTCCATTCTTCAGATGAGGAAAAGGGGGTTCAATCATTTTATCCTGTTTGTTCTAGATCACACAGCTTATGTATGGCAGAACACCCCTTTTTTGTTCTTCTTTGCACTTGACAACAGCTGGTATTGTGCATTGGTGAGAATGAAGTTCAGGATTGGTGTCAGGCGTAAGCAGAATTAACGATCTTGTAATGGAGTGCTTTACAGGTCTCCTCTGTTTTTAGCAGTCCTAGAAATCTTACTAGAATTCGATGCAATTGCCTTTAAGAAAGCTTTTTCCTAGCATTCCTAATACAAAACCACACTTGGGAGCAGAATCAGTACTTTTCTAAAACAATAGTATGAGCAATTTTTCTTTCCTCGAAGGAGTCACACTGAGCGCACTAGAACTTTGGATAGCAAGGCAGCAGAAAGAAAGATCAAAACTGTGCCTTAAATAAGAATTTTTCTGGAAGCTAGCTAGCTTCTTTAGTGGCCTTGACATTACTTATGGCAGGCAGCAGGACCTACAAGCAGTTTGGAGTCCAATTTTCTGTATTTGACTTTAGATTCTGACACTTTCTAGATGAGTGGCAGTCAATTAAATTATCTTTCTTTTATGTGGTAAAGTATGAGCAGTAACACTTGTCTTATCTCCTTAACGGTTTACGGCAACAATCATGTGGAAGAAAATCAATGGGTATGTTGTGGATACTATAAAGTGTTTTATAAAATTTAGTCATCAGTATTAGTTTTGTGGGTGTTAGTTTAGGATTTTACTTTTACAAAGTAGAATATGACATGTGGAGAGTGATGGAAGCAGTTCTATTGATGTGATGCATCTACAGTTATACATATTTTATCATGTGAAGAACATGTGGACTATGAAAATTGGATTTTTTGTCTTTTGACTCCTTTTATTTTCTGTCTTGCCACAAGAACGTAGTATGTCATCCTTGTGTCCATCAATTTGAATTGGATTTCTATTAGTAAGATTTTAATATTCCTTGGATACTCTTGATACTGAAAACTAATAAAATCTATGCCTCTGATTATAAACCATTACCAGTACTTGAGCCATTTTGGTAGCAACAGGTAGCAATTCTCCACTACATCTCTCCACATTTGCCCCTCTGAGATGCATCAAATGTAGGAACTGAGGTGATACTTCACTCGGTAATGTTATTAGTCTCTGAATTAAGCTAATTCATCATTGACCTTTATTTGGAGCATTTTCCACAAATCCTGAGCTGACAGTTATTTTGCATTAGAATATCATAGGCTCTCTTTCTTTAATTAAAACAAAGTTTAGAAGGTAGTATAAAAAGAGCATTCTTTCCCTTGGCAATAATAAAATGCTGTCTATTATATATAAAGATATTGTTCCCAACGCCCTGTAAGTTTAGAGTGCTGTTGCTTATTTTTACACAAAGTAATGGTATTTAAAAATTATACATAAAAGAGAACAATCACCCATAATTCCACAAACACTGTAATTTATATTCTCTTATTTGTAGATGTTCTTTCAGGTTTTATCTAAATACACATATTTGAAGTAGTTGTAAGTAAAGACTATATTCATTTTTATTGTGATTTCTTTTACTTAGCATTCTGATTAAAATAAGGACCCAGACCTGACATAAACACAGTTTGGAATTTGTCCAAATACCCAGACGCTAGAGACATCCCATGCCATATTACCACAATACAAAATGACCATTGGCATCCCTGGTTGAAACTTCTAAGACCCAGGGATGTTCTGGGGCATCTTTACTGTTTTGCTTGAAAAGTTAGGAGTCAAGAGACATAGGGACTCTACTGAAATGCAAGTAAATAGTTTATAGGTATTTTCATAATGTTTTCTATGTGCCAGTCACAATAATAAGTATCAGAGATACATAGGTAACAAAGAGACAATGGAAGCTGTCACACAGCAAAATAGATATAAAATAGCAATTATTATTAAATAAAGCAACTAGGACCGTAACAAAATGGTGCACGTTCAATGGGTAGTTAGGAATTGAGGTTGCTTACTAGTGCTGGAGTGGGGGAAAGTGAAAGAGAAAAACTCAACAAGGATACTTTAAGAATTAGGCAACAAGATTATGTGACCAGCATTAGGAAATCTACAAGAGAAGTGTGTTTGGGAAGGGAAGATGTTGGACTCAGTTTCAGATATGTTTATATTTCTTCCTCAAACAGCTTTTTGTCCCCTTTTTCTTCCTAGAAAACTTCCTCTCCTTCCTAAAAAAATACTGATTCATTGATTCACTCACTTACTGAACATATTGAGGCAAGCAATATACATGAACGATATGTAGATTACCATAAAAGGACACATACAGGGAATATATTATAGTTACTAGTTTCTCCCTTTTGGAAACTTGTGAAAATATTAATGCCTATATGTAACATATATTCATACAATCAGTCTTCTATATCCATGGGTTCTATACACATGGATTCAACCATTCACCGGTTTCAAATAGAAAAATGAAACTGTATATTTACAAACAAATACAATAAACAATACAATTTGACAGTTATCTGAATAACATTTACAATGTATTATAAGTAATCTTGAGCTTATTTCTTCAGGAGGGTGTGTATATGTCACATGCAAATACTACAGCATTATACAAGTGACTAGAGCATCTCTGTAGCAGTCCTGGTACCAATTCCTTGCAGATAGTGAAGTATTGAAGGATTGTGAATGTGTATACAATATATATATATACATATAAAGATATAGACAGACATAGACTGATAAAGACAGAGAGATGAGAGAAAGAGAGAGGAAGAAGAGATGATAACGTGTTTTTTTTTCCTTCATTTGCTTTATTTTTCTCACTACTCTTTGCCTCATACTGGTCTGGTAAGTGCACCCATGTTGTGCAATGCCCACTGAGGACAGAAGAGGTTATTGGGGCCCCTGGAACTGGAGTTAGGACAGTTGTTAGCTGCGATGTGGGTGCTGGGATTTGAACCTGAGTCTTCTGCAAGAATAACCAGTGTTCTTAACCACTGAGCCATCTCTCCAGCCCCTATAACATTTTCTTTTATCAAATCATTTAATCTCACTGGAGATATAGCTCAGTGGAACAGCATTGCCTAGCAGACCCATAACAAATAAGGTAATCAAAACAGTAATACAAAGCCTCCTGACTCAAAATAGTCCAGGCCCAGATGGATTGATGGAGTCACAGTAGAATTTTACCAGACCTTCAAAGAAGATGTACAACTGATACTACTTAAATTATTGAAGGAGATAGAAATAGAGGGAGAACTCCCAAACATCTTCTATAAGGCCAGCATTACTCTAAAACCCAAAATAGGTAAAGGCACAGTGAAAAAAGAAAACGATAGGCCCCAAACCGTAAAGAATATAGATGCAAAACACTCAACAAAATAATCACAAACTGCACACAGACGCACATCAAGAAGATCATCCACCATAATCAAGTTGGCTTTATTCCAGAGATGCAGGAATGGTTCAGTATACATAAGTCAATTAACATAATAAATCATATAAGTAGACTTAAAAACAAAAATCACATGATCATTTCAATAGATTCGGAAAAGTCCTTTGGCAAATTCCAACACACATTCACGATAAAAGTCCTAGAGGGAATTGGACTAGAGGAGCATATCTCAACAGAATTAGGGCTATATATATAAAATCAACAACTAACATCATTCTAAATGGAGAAAAACTTGAACCATTCCCATTAAAATAATGGCCTATTTAGTGTCCCTAGACATCCCTCAGTACAAGTTCATCTACTGGGGTCTAGTTAACCTATCTAGAATCACTCCCTTAAAGAAGATCAGTTCTCCCTCAGTAATAATCAGCTGCCCAATAGTTCTTCAGCTAAGATTGGAGCCTGCTGCCCATTTCCACCTTTCTATGCTGAGTTTTTGTCTGCTTAAGTTTTCATGGGTCTTGTACATGCTGACACCGTTGCTGTAGAGTCATATGAGCAAGGTCCCAGGAGCCTGTAAAACTCTGTTTCTTTATAGTCATGCACCTCCTCCCGGGCTCTTACAATCTTTCTTCCCTCTTCCACAATGGTCCACGAATCCTGCGTTCACTGGCCTCTGTTGCATGAGGGAACTTCACTGATGAGCTAGGGAGATGCATTAGTGTTCTTTTTATCACTGTTCTACTATGTTCCATGAGTGTTAAGTGTAAACGTTCTATTGTAGGTGTGTCACTTAGAGTTGGGCATTTCTCAGACACTTAATTTCTGTGTGTGACTATTTCTGGGACTCTGTAATAGCCTCTGTCTGTTGCAAAAGAAGCTTTTTGATGAGTGGTGATGGCATACTTGTCTATAAATCTAAGGATCCATATTTAGCATATAGTAAGAAATTACATTTGTCTAGGGATGTGACAGTCTTTGGGTTTCTTCTATGATCTACGACATCTCCAGACATTTGTGTTTGGCTATGTTTACAGTACCACAAATGAATTCCTTCCCACTGAGTGGTCTTTGGGTCCAATTAGAGATCTGTTGATTACCCCAAGATAAAAGTGCCACTACTGCCCCAATCATTTGCTCTGTCAGTCATTTTTATGATTGTTAGGCTTTAAAACTAAAATTCAATAAAAATATATAAAATAAATAAGGACCCAGACAAGGCTGTATGCTATCCCTATTCTTTTCAATATAGTGCTTGAAACTCTAGCTGAACAGTAAGACCTGAGAAGGTAGTTAAGAGGGTAATAATTGGAAAAGAAGTGGTCAAATTATCCCTATTTGCAGATGATATGCTATATATAAGAGATCATAAAAACTTCACCAGAAAAGTTTTATAAATGATGAACACTTGCAGCAAAGTGGTGGGATACAAAATCAATTTACAAAATCAATAGCCTTTTATATACCAATAACATGTAGTCGGAGAAAGAGCCATGGAAATACTACCATTCACAATATCCTCAAAAAATTAAAGTATCTAGGAATTAACCTAACTAAAGACATGGAAAGACCTCTTATGCTAATGGAATGGTAGAATTAATCCTTTGAAAATAGCCATCTTTCCAAAAGCAATTTATAGATTCAATGCAATGCCAATCAAAATTCCCATGACATTCTTCAAAGAAGAAAAAAAAATTCTAAAATTCGTATGGAATCACAAAAACCCCAGATAGCCAAAGCAACCTTGAGCACAAAGTGCAATGTTGAAGGGATTGCCATACCAGATCTCAAACTATATTAAAGTGATATAGTCATAAAAACAGCATGGTATTGGCACAAAACCAGACATGTAGATCAATGTAACAAAATAGAGGACCCAAACATGAGTGCATGTAACCTCAGCAACCTGATATGTGACAAAGGTAGCAAGGACACACACTGGAGGAAAGATAGCATCATCAACAAATGGTGCTGGGAAAACTGGACCTCCGTGAGTGGAAGGATGAAATTAGACCCATATCTATCACTCTGAAAGAAAGTCAGTTCTATGAGCTGAAGAGATGGGTCGGCTGTTAAGAGCACTGGCTGCTCTTCCAGAGGACCCAGGTTTGATCCCCAGCACCCATATGGTGACTAAGAACTGTCTATAACTCCAGTTCCAGGGAATCTGATACCCTCTTATGACCTCTGCAGGCACTGTACAACACGGTTGCACTTACACACATGTAAGTAATACATTCATACACATAAAATAAAATAATAAGTAAAATACTTTAAAAGTCAGTTCTAAAGGGATCAATGACATTAGTGTGAAATCTGAAATGCTGAAGCTGTTAGAAGAAAACATAGGAAGTGCCCTATAAGATACAGGTGCAGGAAAGAACTTGGTAAATCAGATATCAGTCATTCAGAAATTAAGATCAACAATTGACAAATGGAACTTTGTTAAACTAAACAGCTTCTGTACAACAAAGGAAACAACCAATTGACTGAAGAGGAAGCCCACAGAGTGGGAAGAAATCTTCACCAGGTGTACAACTGACAGAGGATTAATATCTAGAATATACAAAGAATGCAAAAAATAAAGAAAACAAATGACTCAATTAACAAATAGGCTATGGATCTGAGCAGAGAGCTCTCAAAAGAATAAATAATGGTGGCTATGAGCTACCTTAAAAAGTGTTCAACTGTCTTTGTATTGAAATGAAAACAAAACTATTTTTCATCTTACTCCAGTCAGAATGGCTAAGATGAAGAGAACAAATGACACCAAATGCTGGTAAGATGAGAGGAAAGGGGAACCCTCATCCACTGTTGGTTGGATTGCAAATTTGTGCAACCACAGTGGAAAACAGTGTAGAGAACTCTTAAAAACTAAAACATTAGGGGCTGGAGAGATGGCTCAGCAGTTAAGGGCACTGGCTGCTCTTGCAGAGGACCCAGGTTCGATTCTCAGCACCCACATGGTGGCAAACTACCATCAATAACTCCACTCCCAGAGTGGAGTGTTGCCTGTCCTTGTCTTTGTAAATTATATCTTAGCATACACATAATCTACTATCAACTGGGCTGCTTCAGTCCCTCTTAACTAGCTCTCATGCTTCTTATTATAGCCCTCTAATTCCTCTCTGCACTGTACCAAGTAAGCAATTATTTAAAAATATGTACTTAATGTCTTCCCTCTCATCAATATGCTCAAAATCTTTCTCTGAATTTACATTGCTATAAATACAAAGAAAAATCACCAGTAATGGTTTCATTGGTTTGGGATTATTTGGTTATAAGAAAAGAATTTAGCTAGCCTGCACTACTATCCTCAGGCCTCTTGGGGTAAGTATATAGCGCAGCTCTCCGCACCGGGACTCCCTAAGCGACATTCACCCTTCCATCCCCCGCCTCGCATTCTATACTCCTAGTTTGGGCCCTGCGACATTCCTAGTCTCGGGGCCCCAGACACCTGGGGAACCAATACTATTTAGCTAGCCTGCACTACTATCCTCAGGCCTCTTGGGGTAAGTATATAGCGCAGCTCTCCGCACCGGGACTCCCTAAGCGACATTCACCCTTCCATCCCCCGCCTCGCATTCTATACTCCTAGTTTGGGCCCTGCGACATTCCTAGTCTCGGGGCCCCAGACACCTGGGGAACCAATACAGCTTCCTGACCCTTCCCACCCAGAGCAACTCAGTCCCTTTCTTGGGCTCCAGGAGCACCGCTTCTGGTCCTGGCCCCGCCCTCACCTCTCTCTGCTTCCCTGAGCCTGCACCGCCGGCTAACTCTCCTAGCCTGCACTACTATCCTCAGGCCTCTTGGGGTAAGTATATAGCGCAGCTCTCCGCACCGGGACTCCCTAAGCGACATTCACCCTTCCATCCCCCGCCTCGC
>NW_008333523.1:419554-426515 GCF_000622305.1 Nannospalax galili
ATAGTGAAAGTTTTTTGAGCTTTGGACTGGAAAAGTGCTTGGAGCTCAGTGAGCTGTTCTGTAGGAACTTGGAAAATAATGCTGAAAGAGGTATAGACAATGGAGGCCTGACTTGTGAAGCTTCAAAGGGAAGCAAAGTCGCTATCAGGGCTGTTTGTGTAATATATTTTGAATTAAGAATTTATTTGGGATAAGTGAAGCAAATGAAAATTTATTTTACAAATACGGGACGATCTCAAAATCAATGGAATGATGAGATAATTTGGTAACCAAAGGAAAACTCATCTGTGCTGTATTAGAATTAGAGGTTGCAAGTGTCTATAGAATATGAAATGGAAAGGCTAAGCGGTTTTCATATTGGAAATAGTCTTTTATTTGGGATAAGTGAAGCAAATGAAAATTTATTTTACAAATACAGGACGATCTCAAAATCAATGGAATGATGAGATAATTTGGTAACCAAAGGAAAACTCATCTGTGCTGTATTAGAATTAGAGGTTGCAAGTGTCTATAGAATATGAAATGGAAAGGCTAAGCGGTTTTCATATTGGAAATAGTCTGTTCTAGATATAATTTCTTAGTTAAGTGATAAATATACTGTACAATCCAGGACAGCTTTCCAAATAAACGATAAGGAATGGTCATTATGATTGGGCAAGAAAACAGGGTATAACCGTGATTGCCCTAGTCAAACCAGAATCTCAGTTCACTCTAATAAATAAATGGTTTTAGCTCTGGCTAACATCTTGACTCCAATGTCATAGAGACTCTGAGTCAGAACTACCTAGCTAAAGCATACCTGAATTCCTGAACATATCAAAAAGCCCCATAAAATTAACTGGTCAAAAACTAAAATCTCTATTTGTTGGAACACCCACCTTTCTAGTTTCATTGATCAATCACCTGGTCATAGTGCTGCCCCTAGGAAGGCAGGTTCACCTTAAATTATGTTAAGTAGATGGGAAGAACACCTAGTACATTAATGAGATGCTGAACTCTTCTTGCTCAGAACCCCTGCCTCCTAGTACATTTCTTGTGGATCTAGGTTGCAGACACATGGCACCCTATTAAGTCCTGCTCACTTTTCTTTCTTCAGAAAAGCGAAGTCTTTCCTTTCCTTCTTCCTATACCTTTTCTAAACATGCTTTCCTTAATGCTTTGGGCTGTCCTAGCAACTTGTATTTCTTTACTTTTTCTCTAAAGCTTCCTTCTCCCCACCATGTGGCTGCTAGTTCATCATGTGTCTGATCTCCATGCGTGCTCTAAACCTATATGACTTCATGACTTTTTTCCTTCTCCCCTCCATTCTCCTCCTCAAGGCAGCTGCCAAGATTCACAGCTTTGCTGCCATGTGGATTTTTCTTTAAATTCTAATAAAATTGTATTAAAGCTCCTGTTGGATTCCATTCTTAAGTTCTTCTATGAATGAGACTACAAACCCTGTAGGGGACGTTATTTCTTCCCTATATCACGTAGATATTGTAAGGTAGTACAGGATTCTTTTTTGTTGTTTAAGTTAGTGGATTTTGAAGTAGTTTAATATAGCAGTATCTATCAAGTAAAATATATTTGATTCTTATGATTGATGAAAACCCCTTTCCTCACCAGGCTGCTGCCTCCCTGAGGACAGATTTTATTTTCACTCATCATTGCATCTCCACAATTTTTGTGAATGAAAGAATTACTATAATCTGACTGCATCTTGAGAGCCACTATGCTGGAATTACTAACTAGTTCTGTTAGACTTACAAAGAGATTTCAGAAATCATTGAGTTTGTCAGTGTTTAGAAAACAAAATTCTATAATGATAAAAATAAAAATCCAAGATTTTCACCTACTTAATTATCTAGGTAAAACCAAACTTGTTTTAAAGAGAGATAGTGTATTCTCAGGGACTGAATAAATGAGGAAATCATACAAAAGCTGTCAGTTTAAAAATAAAGCTTTGGAAAAAGAAAACACTATGTAAATTGGGAGGGGTGTGCTGTGAATAATACATTTGAAATAATCTCGAGCAAGGAGCTAGGCCCAGTAAAATTAGGCAGTAACCTTTCACTTGCAAAATCGTTTTCTATGAATGACTTTTGAAGCTTTGGCTCCTTGATCTTCATGGAAAATTAACCTACTGTCATCAGAATTTCATGGTCTATAAACTAAGCCACTTCAGCTTTGTGTCACCCATGTGACACATTGAAGTGTGACCAGAGGTGAGAGAATGAACCATGACAGAAATGAGAAAATGGTGGTGGTGGAACTATGATATAAATGATAAACAAACAATGTACATAGAGATATAAATAAGGCATTTGCCTATTGCCATTCTATGACTATTTTTCCCCACTGTGGGAGAAGTGATAAGTGAGGGGGAGGGAAAAAGAATAGACGATAAGGTTCCTTATTCAGTACAGGAAAGCCTATTAATGAATAGAATCACTCTCAGCTAGACACCAGCTACATTGCTTAGAAAAATGTAGCATCAAAGTAATTTTTGTCATAACAAAAGAAGGAAAGCACTGAATTAGGTCTACTGAATACATTAAGCTGGGTTGTCTAGTTTATTTCTATTTGTTTTTTATAGTAGAGCAAACCAAATTTCAAAGCACAACCAATCCTAGATGGCATGTTAGAATACAGTGACAATGTAAGGATTGATTTCATATACTACCCTAACTTATGGATTTGCCATCTTATATGGTGGTAACTTGGAGTGACTGTTCCCTTGGAGGTGAACATGTATACTTGTCTCATTTTTATTTCACCAAAAGCCCCTTAAATTCAAACCATCAGAACCATTTTAAATTGTTTTGTCTAGTGCTATTAGTATTATATAGACTTTATAAACAGACATTGCTTATTAGCCAACGTCCTCCTATAAAAATCCACCAAATTTCCTTGTCTATGTTAACAAATAAAAAGACATTGAGCATCACAGTAAACTCCTAATTTGAAACCAGATAGTTTGATTCTGTTCATGTTGATATGTGTTTTAACTGGCACAATTTGAAGGTGTAAAGCAAATTCCTATTCTAAAGTGATTGTATTCTATATGAACTTACAGCTATGGCGACACCATACACAAGTCCTATGCACCTGAGGAACTTTTGGCAATTAATGGCTGCTGGGAGAGGGAAAGACAGTGTCTTACAGGGTTGGTACTCTTGGTGAGTCTAGTGAATGGACCCACACTGAAGGACATTGGGTGACACAAACCAGACTCTATAGACCATATTATATAGAGTTCATTAAGTTGGGTGGGGGACAATGGGAACAGGTGTAGAGAGGGGAGCAGATCTAAATGCCATCAAACTATATTGTATGAAAATCACAAAATATTCAATAAAAAATAAAGAAATACACAATGTTTAAACTACTACATAGTCCACATATGAAGCTGTAGCCAATCCATGGTACTTAGATACTTTTAAAAATGATTGTTTAGTTTCCTTCATAAAAATTAAAAATACTTCTCAATTAAAAGAGTGTTAATTTTTTTTTCGCTTGAATAATCACCACGGAATCTTTCTCCTGTAGTAAATGATATTGCAGTCATTCTGTCAGTGCTCAGCAATCTGGTAGATATGGTATAGAAATATGTCTTTATGAGATATTTCATGTCTTGGCTTATTAGTTTACTAAATATTGAGACTAATTAATGCTAGAGACAGAAGTGTTTTTCTTCTACATACTGTTGCATCCAGGAATATTTTATTAATTTTGTCTAAAACCATGTTTTGCTTTGCAATATCCTAGCAATTTTTGAACAGTAAATAAGTGTAGGATTGCAACTTCATTGGGTTTCAATTTCTGAGCACATTTCAGACGAGCTCTGAATAACAGGATGGAGATAAGAGTAGGTGGATAAAGAAGACTGTTGATGTAGACACCTTCCTGTACCTATAACTGAATTTCAACTAGAAACACTATTGGACTTCAGAGGAGAAGTACAAGGTTTTTCCTGAAACTAGTAAAACGCTTGAGAGAAAGCTTCACAAGATAAGATCGCACAGGGGGACAGAGGAGGACAGGAGAGGAGACAGTTAAGTGAGAGTCAAGTCAGGTGAAATGACTGAATGAAAAACACTTATGGTTCCCTGAGTATTTTAAAATTTGGAATTGGGGGCTGGGAATTATGGACCTGTCAAACCTTTATAGACAGAATATGTAAGCACAGAATTTCGAATAGCCTTCAAAAGAGGAGCTTTCATAGCTTTTCTGAAAAGGAATACAGAGGGTTTCAGGCCACTAGAAGCTTGCTCATGTGAACTTGTGGCAATGGTGACAGCGTGCACAAGACCCATGCAATCTGTATAGGACAAAGACCCTGAGAAGAGCTATGGAAATGGGCTCAGGCCAGGCCCTAACCTGGGAACTTTTGGGAACTGATTACTGCTGGGAAAGGGTCAAATATCTGGGTAGGCTGAGTAGAGTCCAGTGGGTGAAGTTGTACCAAAGGACATCTTGGTGCAAATGCTTGACCAGACAGGATTTAACTTATATGACAGAATGCATGATGTTGGGGGGGTATGGGGAGCATGGATAGGGGAGGTGGTCTAAATTTTATTAAGAGCTATTGTATGAAATGCACAAAAACTCAGTAAAATTATAAAAATAAATTAACTCTGAATAGATTCTAAAACAAAATAAAAAATAGATACTTTCAACAGGAAAAAAAGAGAAATTTCCATCTGGGGCCTGGAAATGATGGTGAGGTGACTGTAGTGTCAAATAATGTGGGGGCACTGAAGTGAATAATCAGGAGGAAGGAAATCACATAATTAGAAGTTGTTGAATGAAGCTGAATTGGAGCCTGACATGCCTATGATGAGCAAATGGCAGTTTCTAACATCATGGAAATAGATAGGGATGCTGACTCCAACACTTGACAGAGGAGGGCTCAGAAAACCCAGGTGCTCATTCTGAAAAGTATGTATGTGTACGTTAAACAGTAATGAAAGGCGCCCCCTCTGAGATTCACCCCAGCTGTGGGGCTTTGTCATTTTCAATAAAAATTTAATGCTTCTCCCTGAAAAAAAAAAAAAGAAAAGAGATGCATAATTCATACAGTGGATATGGAAGACAGGAAGGATTAAGAAAATGACCATATGGAGACAGAGTCCTACAAGCTCCTGGGATCCTGCTCATAGGATTCTATGGCAATGGTGTTGACATACACAAGTCCCATGCAACTGGGGAAATGAACAGCAGACCCCAATCTTAGCTGAAGAAATATTGGCAACTGATTACTGCTAGGTGAGGAAGAGCTGATCCTCCTAAAGTGAGGGACTCTAGATGGGCTAACTAGACTTCAGTGGATGGACTTGCACTAGGGAATGTCTGGGGACATTGACTTGACACAGTTGGCCTTAACACAGATGACAGAGTATATGGGGTTCCAGTTGGGGGCTATGGGAGGCTGCTGGTGAGGGCGGGGGCATATAGATGATTAAGATTGTTTGAGATATTCTGTATGAAATACAAAAAAAAACAAATAAGAGAATGTCATTGATATGTCAAAACTGTACCATAGGGGTGGGGGATGTAGTTCAGTGGTAGAGTTCTTGTCTAGCAAGTGTAAGGCCCTGAGTTCAAGGTCCCCGCATAACAAAAACAACTACAACAGCAACAGCAGCAACAATGACAATAACAAAAAGGCCTATTATATTTTTTAAAAAACCCACATCAACCAATTACTTAAGTGTTCAGACTTTTTTTCATAAAGTATTATTTCATTGTGATTAAGACACAGATTCTGGAGATAGAGTGCCTAATTTAACATCCCGATTCTCTCACATACTATCTCTGTAGTCTTAAAAAATATGGAGTCTCTCAGTTCCTAAGCTTCTAGAAGGTGGGGATAACATTGATACAAACCACATATGGATGGTGTAAGATTCACTGATTTAATACATTAAAAGATTGAAAGAGTGACGTATAGTTAAGTACTTACTGACGTTATTTATTAGTGTGCTAGTGTTAGATTTATGCCTCTAACTTTCAGCTACCAACTATGAGAAAGATAAACATTGCTTCACTGCACTTTGTGTATTTCTAGATGTATCTATTCTTGAGGATACCCTAATGTGCACATTATAATTGAAGTGCAATTATTCATACTGGGAAAAAGAAGATTGTGAAAACTTGGATTTTATTTGAAAACCTTTTTTTAAAATGTTACTATTTTTCTTTGAGCATTTTATCCACCAAAATTATCTTGCTATTTTGGGAGCTGGGGATGTAGTAGCACTTGCCTAGCATGCTCAAGGCCCTGGGTTTTGTCTCTGGTATCACAAAAATAGTGCAAGACACTGTGGATGTAGCTCAGTGGTACAACGCATTTGTGTGGTTCTCAGTTCCTTCTCCATTGCTGAGAGAACCCCACTAAATTATTTTGCTATTTTGGGAAAACTGTTAAATATTAATACTGCAAGATTACTGAAAAGATAAAATCTAAAATGTGAGGTCACTTACAAGTTCAATTTTAGATAAGAATAGAAAGCAGATCTGGCTTTCTGTTTGCTTGTGTTCAATTAGGGCAGGCCTTTGCAAATATTCCGCTGCATTATATTATAACTTCATTAGTATGCCCAATTCAGGTATGCATTTTCAATACCCTTCCCTTTCAAAGTCCTTGAAACTGAATAACCAGTAAACAGTGTTACTGCTAGTGACTTTGAGAAGGGGTTTAATGTGAACTGCTTCGTTTTTGTCAGGTCCTGAATGAGAGAGTGAGGGTTGCAGAGTGGTTATTTTCTTCCAGATGCATTAGGATATCTTCTGGAGTTGTAACTTAATGTATGCCTTTTGGTCATTTTTTTCAGTTTATTAGTTATTTAATAACCACATACTTAGAAGAAGCATTTCATTACAACAGCATTGACATATTCTATAACAATTTTCTGAGCTAAGATGCATCTTTTTCAAAATTGGCTGTAAATTTTTAGGTTTACAGTTGAATTATTAC
>NW_008333523.1:426731-449870 GCF_000622305.1 Nannospalax galili
TGGTCCTTAGAGCGAAGTTTATAGCTCTAAGTGCCTACATCAAAAAATCGGAAAGAGCACGAATAAATGACTTAACATTGCAGCTCAAGACATTTGGAAAGCAACAACAAATGAAACCCAAACCCAGCAGATAAGAAGAAATAACAAAAATCAGGGCAGAAATTAATGAAATCGAAACAAAGAAAACAACACAAAGAATCAACGAATCCAAAAGCTGGTTCTTTGAAAAGATGAACAAGATTCATAGACCACTAGCCAGGTTAACCAAAAGAAAGAGCACCTCCAAATCAACAAAATCAGAGATGAAAGGAGAAACATCACAACAGACAACGAAAAGATCAAGAACATTGTAAGGGAATACTTTAAAAACCTATATGCTACTAAATTTGAAAACCTAAAAGAAATGGACAGATATCTGAAGGCATGGGACCCACCAAAACTAAACCAAGAAGAGATTAACAGCTTAAACAGACCCATAACACAAAAAGAAATTGAAACAGTAATACAAAACCTCCCGACTAAAAAAAGCCCAGGACCAGATGGATTTACAGCAGAATTCTACCAGACATTTAAAGAAGATCTTATTGATATAAAATTGTTGACTACATTTCAAAATACACTTTTGAGCAATTAATAACTTGAGTTACATAAATACTTATAACTTGTCCAAAGTTTTGCTCCGAATCTGTAGGTTTTTCTCTAGAATCCAGCCTAGCACAAACATTCTGGCTATGGCTTTGGAGATTATAATTGAATCAAATGCAAAGGGTAGAGTTAAGCATTATACTCCTCAGTTGTATCACTTATCAATGCAATGTCTGAGTTTTGTTATGTTTCCGTTTTATTTTCCTTGTTCTCTCTTTATTCCCTACTAAAATATTCTCCCATACCTATAGGCAAATATTTAATGGGTTGAAATCTATTTTTCATTTTTTGTGCTCTTGAAAAAATATATTGTTTTGTGTATACAAATTTTAATAGAATAATTGTATTCTACTATGAGCCACATTCTGTTTCTTACTTTCAGCATAATTTTAACATTCATGTAGATGTGTTTGTACCTACCCTATTGCTTCAAATGGCTGCATAGTAATGTGTCATATCCATTTGTCACATTTTACTTACTCATTCCTGGTACTTCCTGCTACTTCAAAGAATATTGGGACAAATATTCTGCATGTGCCCTTTTGAAGACTATGAGAAAAATTTTCTGGGATATATATGAAATGAAAGTTTGACGTGAAAGCTTAGGGTCAAATGGTACAGAAATTCTTCAATTATTTAAGCACTTAGAGATTATTTTCTAGAATATCTATGCCAGACTGTATTCTATTTCAACAACTTGCCATTAATACATGCAATTATCTAACCATGGCAGACTTCCCTTTACAAAGATAAAAACAAAGTCCCACAAGATAAAAGCAAAGTTCCACCCTACGCTTTCTTCTAGAGGCTTGTTAGTCAAGGAGAGGTGTCCACTTCTTTTCTTAAACATGTCCAGGATTTTTGGTACCAATTTGGCCAAAAAGGCATGGCAAAATTAACACTATTTGAACTTCGAGGCCAGATCATAAAAGATCATTTTGCTTCCAGCTTGATTACAAGAACACTTACCCGGGAACCTTTAGATACCATGTTGAAGGTCTGAGTTTCCTGAGGCCACCATTCTATGAAGAATACCAAAGTAGCTTGTCTGATAGACCATGGGGAAAAGGCAACATGAGACCAGAGACAGAGGGAGAAGCAGAAAGAGACAGAGGAAGGAAAAGGAGAGGGCGTAGGAGAGGCCTGATCAATCCTTGCTTCTTCGGCTCCAAACATTTTTTGACACTGGATCGGCCTGCACAAGCCCTTCCTGAGTTCCTCTTTCATAGAAACCGTTTTTTTTTTTTTTTTTTTTTTTTTTTTTTTTTTTTTTTCGGCTTTTTGAGACAGGATCTCTCTGTAGCTCTAGTTGTCCTGGAATTCACTTTGTAGACCAGGCTGACCTTGAACTCACAGAGATCTGCCTGCCTCTGCTTTCCGAGTACTGGGATTAAAGGTGTGCCACACCATGCCTGGCTTTCACAGAAACCTTTTATGGTGGATTGAATGAGGTGTCCCTATAGGTTCTAGTATTTGAACTTTTGGTCAGTTGGTGGTGCTGTTTTGGGAAAGTCATGGAATTCCTAGAAGATGTGGCCTTGCTAGAGGAAGCATGTCACTGGGGGCAGGCTTTAAGAATTCATAGTCACATACTGTTTCTAGTTTCTCTGCTTCCTGTACCTTCTTAAAAATGTAAGGACTCCGCTTTCTGCTGTGGCCACGTCTACTAGCATGCCACCGTGTCATGATCAACTCCTATCCCTCTGGAACCATAAGCCAAATAACTTCTTCCTTTTATAATTTGACTTGGTCAAACTCATACACCATTAGGCATAATAATATCCCTATTGCTTTTGGCAGATATGTTTTGTTATACAGCAATAGTAGCAGGATTTTGGCTAATCAGATACATCAAAAATTTCATATATTAAAATGATACATTTCTGTAATTGTTAGTAAGTTTGCACATCTGCATCTATCCTGCTGAATTAGTTTCATGTTCATTTTCTTTGCTCAGCTCCTTTTATGGAGTCCTTGTTTTATAGAGTTCCTTTTGTATTCCAGATACTGGTTCTCTGTCAACTTTTGCTATCATAAATTACTTCTGCTCTTCTGTTATCTGCTTGTTGATTTTGATCATTTACCAAAATTCCTCAGGTTGGCATATTAATACTCATTTTTATTTTACTATATAAATTGCACTTTTTGTTTAAATCTTTGCCCATTTCAAGGTTATTTAGCATTTTTACACTACTTTTTATTGTTTTCTACCTCTGTGTTTCTGTGCATCCATGCTTATTTGTGTGGATGTATATTTGTGTGAATGTAAGCGTATGTGTGTGTGTGGGGGTACGTGTATGTATTTGGAGGTCAAAGAACAACCTCAGGTGTTGTTCCTCAGGAGATAGCCATTTTGGTCTTTTTTTCTTTCTTTTTTAAGACAGTGTCTCTGATTGTAAAATTGCCTTGGCAGTGCTAGGATTACAAGTACATGCCACCATATCTGGCTGCTTTACATGGATTTTACCAACTGAGTACCTCTCTACCTCATTTTCTTTCTTTTTTATAAATAAAAAATATTTTATTATTTTTATTTTATGTGTATGAGTGTATTGCACGCATGTGTATAAAAGCACCCATGCCGTGCAACGTCCAAGGAGGTCAGAAGGAGGTGTCAGATCTCTTGGAACTGGAGTTATGGACAGTTGTTAGTTGCTATGTGGTTGCTGAGAATCGAACCTGGGTCCCCTGCAAGAGCAGTCACTGCTCTTAACCGCTGAGCCATCTCTCTAGCCCTCCCTACCCTATTTTCTAATTTTATTTGTCTTTATTTCCTTGCAGCCTAATTGTTCCAAGATTTTATACAGAAATTCAGAGATTTTATTTCCAAAACATTTTTTTCTAACAATTCATCCTTTTTCCTTGTTTTGTATACGGTGTGATCTTTATTGTATATTAGACACATAGGTGTATTATGACTCACTCTTCTGTTCTACTGTTCTATTTGTTCACCCTTGCACCAAACCACTCTGCCTTTATTATGATGCTGAGCATGACTTAATATCTAGTAGAGAAAATACTTTATCTTCTTTTCAAAGATGACTTAGCTATTTGTAGAACATTATATTTCTAGGTACATCTTAAAAGAGGTTTATTCAAAACAAATCCAGTTGGAATCTTTATTGAAATTACTTTCCATTTGGGAAAAATTGATGTTTTTAATATTATGTATCTCTTTAAAAATAGACAATGCTGTTTGTTTATTGAGTTTCTTTTACATGGGTTCATAGAATTAGCTTTTTCTATAGTAGTCCTGCATAGTTGTAATGAAATTAATTCTTAGGAAATTTTATCAAATTTTGTGTTCTCATCACTGATATATTTTTCTGTATATATTTTGTAATTGGCCTTAATACAGAGTAGCATTGTTTTTTTAAATAAATAATTTATCGAGAGTTTCATACATGTGTATAAGGTGTTTTGATCAAATCCATGCCCACTCCCTCCCTTCCAAATCTTCCCATAGCTCCCCATCTTTTTTTTTTGATAACTTCATGTACTCTTTCTTCTTCTTTGATTTATTTATTTTTATGGGGCTTTTGGCTATGCTAAGGTTCCCGCCTCTGAAGAGGTAACCCTAAAATCTTTTAAGGATTAGATACAAACTCCCAAATACTTTTGACATTTTTGGCCTTTGGAACAGATTATGTTGTTAAGAGGCCCAAGGACACTTTGACTTTAGCCAAGAAACTGGCTACTTTTCATTGGGATCTTCTTACCCTAGCTGCCTAGCCAATTCCTACCTCCTATTCTTATCACACCATCCTCTGAAGAGGTTACCCAAAGTGCCAATAGGGATTCGGGATGCAGACTGCCCTGGCTTCTTCCATGCTGAACAGGGATGTAGGGTGAGGCAATTGGAATACCCCGTCAGTGGGTTCTATCTAAAAGATTCCCAAATTTCCTAAGTCTTATCTCTAAGGGGAAAAGAAAGTCCTTGAATCGTGAATAAGAGATGTGAAGGAGGAATAAAGGCAAGAGTAATTAGCATTACAGGTTCTAGACAGGGAACTAGAAAAATGTCAGAACAGGGAAATTTTCAAATGTTCATAGGAGAGTCCATTGGAATTTCTTGACAAGGGCTTCCAAAAGCATCCCTCTATTGGGTATTCCTCCTCATTTTAATTCTGTCTTCCAAGGCTGGACTCTAGAGTGATGGATTCAGGATTTTCTTTCAGGTATTTTGACAGCTGTTGGAACGGTTATAACCAGTGTCAGTTCCCTCTCAAAGGCTTCTAGATAGGGGGAGAAAACAAATTTATCCATCATTTTAGAACAACAGCTTGTTGTCTCCCTTAGCTACAGGTGGGCACTACAGTATTGGAGACCAAGATTTGACGTCTTACATCTGAGTAGCCTTTCTGGTCAGGAACAAAATCATCAATGAGAAATAATTGTCTAAATAACTTTTTTATATAGATTTAAACCTAGTATCTGGGAAGTGTAATCCCTTGAACTCTTAAAGAAATATACTGATGACTTTACTCTTTGGTTATACTTTCCTTTTCGGTGTTTAAGACCATATAGTTGGCCCAAATAAATCAAGTTATTTTCACACTTAAGGTCATTTTCAGACTCAAGGGTCACATGGGCTTGGGAGGAGCTCTTGGCTCCTTTCTTTTACCAGTTCCATCTATGCGAAGATAAGTCAAAAGTCCTTGGCATATACCCAAAGTAGCATTGTTTTTAAAGCTATTGTATTAAATAAGTTTTCTGGACACTCTTGTTATTCCTGAGTTTGCCTGAGATTTGGGTACATATCTGTGAGATTGATCATTATCATTATAAAGGATAGATTTACCTATTCCCTTTATATGAAAGTGAAGTCAAATTAATTTGTTTTTGAGCTCATGTATTTGGGATAACATTTCAAGAACGAAGCTCAGAGCCTCAGAGTTTAAAGGTATGCAGACAAGAGTTGTCTTGAAAGAAGGGTACTATACGCAGAAAGATGTATATTCCACCAGTTTGTCAGGAACTCAAAATGAAGTTCAATAGCCTAAGGTTGTCTTCAGTTGTGATCCATGAAAATTTAAGCTAGCCTTGGGAACTTAGACAAAATTGTATTTTATTTCAGCAAATGCTAATTAAATACTACTGTGTTTTAGAGGACACTTTAAAAACAAATAGTTCCCTGTGGGAAATTTCAAGTTGGGTGAGGGCTTGGATAAACAGACAATTATCTAGCATGATAATGCTGTAGAATGTTACTTGAGCAGAGAAGAGTGAATGCCAGACTTTTGAGCTATTTGAGGATAGTTCTGAAGACATGTTTATAAAGTGCAAGTTTTTTTTTTTCTAGTAAGCCTCACTGTAAACACACTTTCCTTTGGTTTGACCATGAAGGTGAAAAGGAATCAGGCAATAAATCTCCCTAATTACTTTTTTGTTAATTTTCTAGATGGCATTTATTAATATTCTAAACAGCTCATTCATGACGAGAAACGGTAATACTATTGATTAATAACATTTCATTAGGGACACAGGAAACAAGGCTAAAGTTCATCTGAACTTTTAAAGATATTTAAAACACTTCAGACTGTTAGCTGATTCTCAACTTCTAGACTGGAGTAGGCATAGAAGTTAGGAACCAAATAGAGCTGTGAAATTTTTTAAACTTAAGTGTTACTGAAAAAGATTCATTGATTCCAAGTGGTGTCTGCACTTTTGTACCAAATGTAATGTTATGGAGGGATTTTGCTTTTCAGAACATGCACACTGAGAAGTTGAAGCTGATTGTCTTAATGTCTCAGTTCTATTTAACAACATAGGTTGAAATTCTATACAATTAGACAATGGTGTTAGAAGTTACAGCTCTGTTTGCAAAACAGACAAATAGCTCCCAAGAGCAGTTACAAAGTGAACCCCAAAGTGTCTTCGAGATAGTCTGTTGACTCCACTCAATTTTATTCTGAGAAGAGTAGACTAAAAGGTTTAGTGATACTAAACATTAGCATTGACTTTGAAATCTTCACTTTTTCTGATGGATGAATGGCCACCTGCTACATTACTTGTTTCTTTTCCTTTGGGAAAGTATAAGCATTACACTGGTTTAGTCTCATTATATAGCTAAGGGTGGACTGAGAACTCATACTCCTCCTGCTTCATCTTCCCAAGTGTCTAGGCATACATTTTTGTCAGATGAATTTTCTGCTACCCCTCTCCAAAAGAAAGGTCTAAAATTTCTGTATTAGAATTGGATCAGAAATTATTAAACTCTCATTTAAAAATAATACGGATAGATGCCCTTTTGAAATGATATAGTATCATTGTCACATTGCTTTGGTTGAAATGTAAAGGTAATATAATTTCAGTGAAAAGTGAATAAATAATAAAAGTACCAGAAAATAATATATAAACAATTTTAAGACATTTAATAACATATTTTATAATATAACTGATTTAATTTATTTTGACCAAATTTTAAGATGTTGTTTGACTTTCCTGGAGAGACATGAACAGAAATCTATTAACATAAGCTATGACACATATGACAGAACAAAGAAATAATTTTACTTAAGTATAGTTTAGTGAACCAATGAACATTTGAGGGTTATTCACAGGATCATGGGTGAGTGCTTTCTTACAGGAGCATGAGTGACTCTAGGACTGTTGTCTCACCAAAACATCCTGCCTTAGAATGGATAATGACTCATGAAAGCTATATCCCTGGAGTACCCTGCCCAATTTACAGACATCTCAGCTGGTATAGAGTCTCCTCTTCCCAGAAATTGTTCACAGAGTTTTTCTTGAGTCAGGGTCTCCCTGTAGTCCCGGCTGGCCTGGAGCTCACTATGTAGACTGTGCTGGCCTGGATTTTAGAAATCCATCTGCCTCTGCCTCCGAAGTACTGAGACTAAAGACACGTACAACCATGCCTAGTTTGTTCAGAGATTTTTTTTTAACCTTGGGGAGAGGCTTTGTAAATATTGTAATCTTCTGAATTTCTTGAACCTAGGACTTTTTCTTTAGTGTTCTGAGTCTTATGACACTCTCCTACCCCCAAGAGGGAATTGTTTAATTCATAAGGAATAGTCACACAGCAGATCTATGTATAGCACATTTATATGCTGTTATAAAATACCTGGGGGAGGGGCTGCATACTTATTTTCTGCAGGCTTTATTTGAATGTATGCTCTATGGGGAAGGGGATTTTTGTCTGTTTTGCTTATTAATATATCCCAAGGATTAAGATCTGAAGTTGGTAGACTGCTTCTCATCATGTTTTTATAAGGAACTTTTTATTGTAATTCTGAGATACAGAGACTCTATCTCAAAAACCAAAACAAACAAAAACAAATCAATAACAACAACGAAAACAACAAAGAGAAAGCAAACCAAAACACAGCAAACAAAAACTACTCTTTAGGAAAACTTTATACAGGGAATTGAGGAAGTTTTCTTTAAAATGATGGCTGAATCAATGGGAGAAGTTACTAGAAAAGTATGTGTTCCTTTAGTGAGGCTATTCTTTTGTTTTTTCTCATTCTTTTGTTCTCTCTCTTTCTCTCTCTCTCGCTCTCTCTTCCTCCCCCCCATTTCTTAAAGCCTTCTGTTGATAGTTGATATCTCCTCATTGGAGTCCACATATGCCTCTTTCACCATCTGTTCGTGTTGATGGAAAGACAATTTGCAGGTGGTCATGGGAGTTCCAGCTGGTTAGGATACAGTAGCATAGTTTCCAGTGCAGTCCTGTCAGCTGAAGTTAATATCAGCAAGACTGTGATTTGTAGCCAACCAAAGGCTACATGTGTCTGCAGTGATAGCAAGGCTACTGAGGTACCCCCCCCAACCCTTTCCCCCATTATATTTTCTCCTATGAGAAGTACTGAGTCTGACATGAAAATATTTATGGTGGCAATAATGCTGGTATCTGATGTGTATGTGTATATCTTGTGAGGTTTTTATGCTCATTGCTTGATTTGGGCAGAAATGGGAAGTATCAGAGTCTATGTAATGCTTGTGCCTTTTTGCTTGCTAGAGGATAATTGTTATGAAATTTAAAAAAGTTTTCATTTATTGTTTTTATTTTATGTGTATGAGCATATTGCCTGCATGTATGTGAGTGCACCCATGTTATGCAATGTCGTGGAAGTCCGAGGGCTTCAGATTCCCCTGGAACTGGAGTTAAGGATGGTTCGTGGCTGCCATGTGGGTGCTGGGAATCGAACCCAGGTCCTCTACAAGAGCAGTTAGTGCTCCCAACCGCTGAGCCATCTCTCCAGTCCCAGTTGTTATGAAATATTATATTGAATTTCTAAGATGGTACAAAGTTCTTGCATTCTAGTTTACTCAAATATTACTTTTCTCTGAAAAAAGGAATAGTGGGAGAGTGGCTCTCTTCCAAAATTCTCCACAGGTAGAGGTGATGATCACACTAAAAACCATCAAACTGTGAACTGATAAATATTAACAGAATCTTGTAGATGACAGTAACATTACCATCTGTGCTGATATATCACAAATTATGTCACTTTGCAGAGATTTTGTGTGGCATGTTAGAGAAACTGAGGTTGTTGAAAGAATATTTTATTTATTATTTTTAAATTTTTATGTGTATGAGAGTATTGCCTGCATGTAGGTAAGTGTACCTGTGTCATGAAATGTCTGCGGAGGTCAGGAAAGGCATCGGATTCCCTGGAACTGGAGTTACAGACTGCCATGTGGGTGCTGGGAATTGAACCTGGGTCTTTTGTAACAGCAGACAGCGCTTCTTAACCACTGAGCCATCTCTCCAGGCCCCAAGAAACTGAGGTCTCCATCAGCTCTTGGAGAACCTTGGATTTGACATAGCCAGAGGTTTCATTCTATTCTGTCTTTTGGTCAGTGGAAACGTCTACTGTGCACCTACAGAAAATAGTTGCATAGGCTTTTTATGTTTCTTTTATGACAGAAGTTATTAATTCACAGGAATTAATGCCACTCTGCCATCGGCAGTTCTGGTTGTTAGGATTTTCTCTCTTGGAATCAGATCTACTTAAATGTAGATATGAACAACGAAGTTGCTGAACTATCCTTGCCACTGGATGTACTAAGCTTGAACTTAGTCAGACAGATGTTGATGTCTCCTAACCTGTTAAAATTTGCAGGGAATGACACATTGGCTGCTATTTCATTTTCTTTGCATCAGTAGAGCAGCTTGTTCAATTGGGCTTTTACTTATATTTTAAGCTAAGTTCTATAAAAATATATTTACCGTTTACGGATGCCCACATAGAATATATTTGTCCACAAGGGAAGAAGCAAGCTGCTTTCAGGTTCAACATAATAAATGAGTAATAAGTGCAATACTAAAACACAAAACTTCTAGAGTTGACCAGAACACTAATCATTAGACATAAAGAAGTATTACAAATGGTTGATGATCTGCTAGTGTGCCAGGGCAGAGACGAGAAAGTCTACAAGGTCTTACCTCAAATGAGGAGCTGCAGACAGTCAATAGCCGCTGAGGGAGGGAGAATCAGCTTTCTCTAGGGACTATCAGCCCTAAACACATATGAACAACAGTAAGCGGGTTCAGTAATTTTTATATATACACACACACACACATCCATATGTGTAATAATAAAAATAATATAATGAGGCCATGAACTTGAGAGGGAGTAGGGGACATGGAAGGAGTTGGAGGGGGAGAAGGAAGGGTGGAAATTTTGTAAGTCTAGTACTAATATATGAAACTTTCCAAAAAGTCAATTAAAAAGAGAAATAGACCATAACAATAATATAGGAAACTATTGTCTTCAGAAGGTCATCTAAGTTGTGTACCAAAAACGTCTGTTTATCTTAGGAGAACATTGTTTTCACCCAAATTAGATTATATGGCACTGGAGACTATGACTGTAGGTTTATTCTAGATATTTTATGAAGTAACATTGAATGGTGAGGTGGGACAGTCCCTCTGCTGTCTCTATAGGACTAATTGCTGCAAGAGAAAGTCCCTGATTCTAGTAGTTTTTTACTGTCTGTGCTGTGTTTGCAAACTGCCATATTTAACTTCCATATATTGTCAAGAGAAAGCATGGTTTGAAAGAGGAGCATTGAGCAGGTCAAAGAATACAGCTAGAATTTAATTTTTTTCTATATTTTTAAGGTTAGTTCCTCTACATGGAAAATGCCACAGGCTATTTATTTTTATTAAAATATAAATGAAAGGAGCATGTTTCTAGAAGGGAGCACAGATTTATAATCAGCAACTCAGTATAGTAATAGAACATGGTTTTCATTTTAGACGTTCCCCTTCTAGTCCTTACTTTCATTTGTCTGAAGATTATCACCATGTTGGCTTTTTTTGTGGTACTGGGGATTAAACTCAGGAACTTGCATATCCTAGGCAGGTACTCCATAACAAACAAACAAGCTAACTAACTAACTAACTAACTAACTAACTAACTAACTAAGAAATATCCTCAGCCTCTTTTTTCTTTTTCTTTTTTATTCTTATTTTTTATTATTTTTCTCAGATTTTGGATTGGGTATTTTTTGCATTTCTTATAATACATCTTAACCAAATTTAAACCCCCTAACCCCTATCCGCCCCCCCATAACCTCCCCTCACCAGATTTCAGGGATTCTGTCATATATGTTAAGTCTTATCGGGTCCAGCATTTGTATCCAGATGTCCCTTGGTGCAAGTTCATCCACTGGAGTCTAGTCAGCCTATCTAGAGTCACTCCCTTAAAAAAGATCTACTCTCCCTCACTCTACAGCAACTATTATTTGCCAATAATAGTTCCTTGGCTAGGATTGGGGTGGAAATATTGTAAGAGCCAGGGCTGGTGCATGAACATGAGGAAACAGAGGCTTTCAGGTCCCTGGGAATGTGCTCTTTTTCTTTCTGAGATGACGTCTTGCTATATAGCCTAAGTTGACCTTACTTTCATTTCATTCACAATTCTCCTGCCTCACCTCCAAGTGCTGGGAGTACAGGCCTGAGCCACCTCACTCAGCTCTGCTATCCTGACTTGTCATGCTATACTTCATTTTGCCTATTTTTAAAGATTTCTGCAAAATAGTCATATGATACAGTAGATGCTCTTTTCTTGTCTGACTTATTTTACTTAATAGTGTGTTTGTGAAATTCATCTACAATGTTGCATGTCTGGTTTGTGGGTATTCTGAGTATTCATATCCTGGCTTTATTTATCTAAAGGATCTACAATATCCCTGGAGGGAAAAATCAGACTAAATGAAAAAAAAAAAAAAAAGCTCTGTGGAGGGAAAAATCAGAATGAAGCAATCAACTGATAGCCACAATATCAATGATATTTTAATATGGATGTGGTGGCATAGACTGGTAACCCCAGAATTTTGGAGGCAGAGGTAAGAAGATTGCTGTGAGCCTTGGACTAGCCTGGATTACACAACTAGCTCCAAGCTATCTTTGGTTACAAAGTGAGACTGTGTCTCGAAAACAAGAAAAACAACAAAAAACCCAACTCCAATACTTTAGGGAATTGCTTTGTACAGAGAATTGAATATAGGATAGGGTGAAAAAAAATAAAACCCAGGAGATTGCCTTTTAGAAAGACTCGCTGTAAAATGATGGCTCAATCAATGGAAAAACTAAGGACTAGTTTATCATCTCTAGTACATGTGACTGTATGAGATGTTTCTGTTGATAGACTGTGCCTCACCCCCACTGCTTGTTACAAACACGGGCATAGGTAAAGGAAACACATATATTCCACATAAACTAACGTTGGCGGAAAGGAAGAACACAAATATGCATACAGAGAGGGAATGAAGAGAGATACAGAGGGGTTCTTCTTGCCATTAATTTCTTCCTGGGCCCTCAGCTGAGAATTGCTTTCTAACCCTTACATATTGAACTTATCTGAGTTCTCAGAGATACTACTGAGCATTCTTTTGTCAGTTCCAAACATGATCTACACTTGGCACTTTATCTTATTTCCCCTGGAGGTAGATTTCTAGGAATTTGACATGTTATTAGTCATGAAGAAAAATGGTGTTACTTTCTGGTAGACTAATTCTTGCAATACCATCATTATTTTCTACCTTATAATTCTCTCTGTGGGACTTCCATTTTCTCTAGGACCCACGAAGACCCAGCAATTCTGAAAGAGTTTCATTTCAAATGATTTCGAACTGCATTATAATTCAATAAAAAGTAGAACAGATTTGCATTGCTATTCGTCTCTGTTCTACCTTTTCCCCATTATTCAGTAGGAGTAAGTATGTGGCATCTGTTATTTACATTATGATAGAAATGAATTATCCTAAAATGTTAGCTTCCGGGGGCTCTCATGTTCATTTCAAATTCATTGTTCTCGTCATTTTATTCATGGTTTAATTTTTGTCTCCCCTTTAAATAAATCCTAAATCCTAAAGACATCATGAATGAATATTTGGAGGGGCAGAAACTCCTCCAATTTACCTAATGACATTTACAATATATTGAGCATCTATTATGCCATGGAGTCTGTGCTGTGTGATGAAAAATATATTCTCCTGGAATTTATAGTTAAGAATAGTTTCAAAGGGAAATATGAAATGAGATGAATATAGGTCAAGAGTTTTACTATGTTGTTTTCTCTCTTACCTATTTATTCCTTCTTGTTTCAATCAGATGTAGTTTGTTCAGGTAAATTGTCTCTTCAGCTCTAGTGGCTGGTTGCCAATGCCCTCGGGACTTCAGGTGGGTATAGAACTTCAAAGCTACTTATAGTAGACACTTCATTCTTGTTGAGATGGATATAGGGGAAGATTGTGGCACTGAGTAAGAGATCAAATCACAATACCCAAAGGCCTTTCCTAGTTGAGGAAATAGTTATACATTGAGTGTCAGCTCTGCAAGGGGCAGGCAGCTCATTTATTATATGCTATAGTAGGATTGTACCATGTTTCATCATTTTTAAATAACTTCTGCTAACTTTTTAGTTCCATAGTAACCATAGGAGAAGTAGACATAAAGATTCCCTCCCTTTTGTAAAGTGGAGAAAATTCAAACCTATTATGTGCTCATTATCCCTAGGTCATAACCATCACTTCTAACTTTTAACACTTGAACTCTATTTCCTCTTACTATGTGGCAGTGGCCCACACAAGAAATTCATAAGTGCCAAGTCTACTAATAGTACTATATGTCAAAAATTTTAGAGGAAGCCCTGAGATAGAGATAAAGCTCAGTGTAAAGACCCTTTTCCTAGCATGCATGAGACATCAGGTTCAGTCCTTAGCAATTCAAAGACAAATAATATTACATTCTAGAGGAAGCCACAAAAATGCTAGTAACAACTCAAAAGCTTTGCTTCTTTTGAAAATAATACTTCTATGTTATTTTCTTGAGCCTTGAAAGTCTTAGATATAGTTATATAAGTGTATGCAACTGAAAGAGATATTAGTACTTTAATTTTTTTTATCTTTGTGAATTTCATACATGAATATTGTCTTTGCATTATTTCCATATGTCCCAGTTCCCCACCAACTTTTCCTATGTTCCTCATTCCCTCTCAATTTATTGTTCCCTTTTTGATTATTATTGTTACACACATACGCACACACACACACAGACATATTTAATGCGCAGTCTATTTAGTGGTGCTTGTGCATACCTGTGTTTAAAAATGCCCATTTGGGCCGGGTGTGGTGGTGCACACCTTTAATCCCAGCACTTGGGAGGCCGAGGCAGGCAGATCTCTGTGAGTTAGAGGCCAGCCTGATCTACATAGAGAGTTCCAGGCCAGTTGGGGCTACAAAGAAACTCTGCCTCAATAAGACCGAAAAAAAAAAAAAATGCCGATTTGGCCTTAGTCCCTAGAGAACACCAATTTTTCCTCCTCTCAACTTCTATTGATTGTCTACAGCTCTTCCTCTTGAGATGGGACCCTGTGACATTCTCCCCATCCACCTTGGCATGTCAACTGGTTTTATCATTATGCAGACCTTGTTAGACTACCATACTGTGGAGAGTTGATGAAACTTCCTACCATGTCTAGATTGCATTAACTAACAGCAAGTGTCGTGTCCCTCTGGCTCTTACATTCTTTCTGCCTCTTCTTCTGCAATGTTCCCTGCCTTAGGTGTAGAGGTTGCATTATAGATGTGTCACTTAAGGCTGGGTACTTCACAGTCATTTATTCTCTGTGTTTGACCAGTTGTGGAACTTTGTAATAGTCTCCATCTGTTGAAAAAAGAAGCTTGATAAGTGGTGAGAAGTACACTTGTTTATAAACATAAGGATACATATTTAGAATACAGTGAGAAATTATGTTGGTCTAGGGAAGTGACAGAATTAGACTTTTTCTCTAGAGTCTATGACCTTTCCAGTCACATATGTACTTAGCTATGTTACAGTATCATATATGAATTCCCTCCCATTGCATGGTCCTTAAATCCAATTAGAGAGCTGTTGATTATCCACAAGATAAAAGTGTCACTATTCTACCAGTAGAGATTATTTTCTGGGCCAGTTATTGCTGTGGTTTATAGGCTTTACAGCTGTGTAGGATCATTGATTAATTTATTTTCCTTTAGCAGCTTGCATAATATCTTCTGATACTATGAGAGCTAATCTTGAGAAAGGAAGCTTCCAGGTCAGCTCCAGCTCAATTTCTTCTTCAAGTCCTGAAGTATGCTGCGACCTCAACAATGGGGTCTTACCTTGAAGTTATGGAAGGCAATCAAGGACTGTGGTAATTGCTTGGGAGTCTTTTGGACTACCCTGACCAATACTCAAAGGGAGGTTTCCTTTGCCTGGCACTGTGATTTTTGTTATATAGTCATCAACTGTACACATGCATTCATGTTTATATTATGTGTGCATTTTCAGTAGGCTGATTAAATACTGTATTTCCCTTTGGTTTTAGTACTTCTGATTCACTCTTCCAAGACACTTTGAACAACATACATGACCCAAGAGGAAGCAAGTTCCTAGGTGTCAAGGGATTCATTTTGTGGATCTTAAACTTTCTAAGAGATTCAGCGCTCAATAAATGATTTTGTAAATAGCTGCATATGGAGAAATAGAGCTTTAATTACTGCTGTTAAACAGCATGGTATGCTTGGTTTCTAAAAAATACCATCAGCCTTCTCATTAAGTAAGTGCTATCTATTCTCTGGAAGACCTGGTACAGGTACATGGTTTGTACCAAGCTTAACATGTTTATGAGAATATGCTTAATAAATTACTGAAAAAAGCCCAGGCATGTGGACCAGACTTCACATAAG
Organism: Nannospalax galili; assembly: GCF_000622305.1. Lineage (NCBI taxonomy): Eukaryota > Metazoa > Chordata > Mammalia > Rodentia > Spalacidae > Nannospalax > Nannospalax galili. The sequence continues at coordinate 442,563 of NW_008333523.1, forward strand.
GAAATCTCTTGAACTCTTCCTTTAACTAGATTTAATTGAAATAGATAACATTTTCAAAGATTTGTCTTATAGATCATTGTTTTGTTTCAAAATGGAAGAGTGGGCTAGAAACCAATCTTAAGATCTATTTTATTATGCAGATATGTTAGAGGTAAGGAAAATGCCAGCTTGCACTTAAATTAATCATGGATGAAGTAGATAAATGCCAAAACTTGAGTGATGGAATTAAAACTGATCTTAGTTCAATAAGTAAATTTTGTCTAAAGAAATCTAGTTAGCTCAGATACACTCACTAAAATAGCTGCAGCAGCATATTTTAAAAAAGAAAGACATAATGATAGATTGAAGGATTTGATAGAGTTGGTGTTCTGTACCTTTGAAACTGATGTGCTTGTAGTTAACCTCCTGGAAGTAACAGTAGTACTGTGCTGATGATGCTACAGAGAACTTTAGAGAAGTAAAGATTTATTCTTTTCATATGCTAATTCCTTCAGTAGGTCTTTATTTGAGTGTGGGGAAGTGGATTTAAAGTGGTGAGTAACATTTTTAGGGCATAAAAATATTGGGATTGCCTGCTAATATGATTGTAGTAGGGAGAACTATGATTTTATTTTGGATAAGATTCTGAATTTCCTCTGTACAGATGAATTTTTAAAAATAATCTATTACTTTATTAATCTAACTATTCTTCAAATGACAAATCTGGATGAAAATTCCACAAGAAAATACTGTATGCTTCTAGGTCTAGATCCTTTGGTTAGCAGCATTTATTCCAAACTCTGTATTGGAGAGGAATCTAGATGAATCACTATTTGCTTTTTTTCCATCTGTAATTCGTGGAAAATGTGCCTAGTTTTTTCTGCTCAGCTGAGAATACTCTGATGAAAAGCAAAACGTTAAAGCCTATAATTAGCTATTTATATTTTTCTTCTCCTTTGCAGTAATGTCCCTTAAATTTTCTTCTTGGGTGAAACTGGCAAAAAGTACCCAGAACAATGGGTAGGATTTAGAATGTCAGAGTTAAGAATAAGAAAAATAATTGAGGAATAATCATTCAGGACTAGTTTGTATTCAGATTTAGTGTCTATTGTGTAACAAGAATTGGAGGAGCACAATGCCATATTGCCTTCTTTCCTCATGGTCTTTGGGTCTTTATGTTTAAGAGAACAAATAGTTACTCTATTGTCTGCTCATTCAGACAAGCCTTGTGGACATGGTATAAATGCTGTATAGATGATTTGGTTTCTCATTTCACTTACTGACGTTTACTAGACATAGTAAAGACCTCGGACACTGTCTTAGTTCAAAGTTCTTCTCAAAACAGACCTTGAGAGAGGAATGGAGGTATGTGCCAATTTCTAGGTAACATTGTTGAGTAACAGACCACTCTAAATGTTAGTGCCTTAAAAACAAGGGCATGCATTTTTCTTCCTGCTATGAAATTTAGTCGTGGTAAATTGAGGATATCTTGTCTGTGTTCTAATTGTCTTATGAGTTGGGAATCATTTGATGACTGTCATGTGTCTGACATTGATGCTGGATGCTAACTGGGACCTTTGCTGCGAATATCAATTAATGCACTACATCTTTCTATGTAGTTGGACTTTTCATAGCAGAACAGCTCAGTTCCAAGAGTGCTTCTCAAAAAGACTCAAAAAGGGCTCAAAAAGGTATGAGCCCTGTTTCTTTATTTAAAAAAATATTATTTATTTATTTATTTATTTATTTATTATTTATTTATTTAATTATTTTTATTCTATTTGTATGAATGTATTGTCTACATGTGTGTAAGTGCACCCACGTTGTGCCTGTAGAGGTCAGAAGAGGGCATTGGATCCTCTGGAGCTGGAGTTACAGATGGTTGTTAGCTGCCATGTGGGTGCTGAGAATTGAACCCAGGTCCTCTGCAAGAGCAGCCAGTGTTCTTAACCACTGTGCCATCTCTCCAGTCCCTTGAGCCCTATTTCTTGTCATGATATAGTCTCATCATTCATATTGCATCTCTTCTGTTATAATCACAAGACAGTTAAAATTAAGCATGAAGGAGCATATACTTCTTGATTTCATGGAAGAGTATCCATGGCACCCTGTATGGGATATATTAGTGCAGCTTTCTGTAAAATACACTCTAATGCAGGGTATTACTAGTTGATTTGGGTATGGACTGCAGGAAGGTTTGTGTGAGGAAATGTAAAATAAGAGATAAAGAAAAGCTACCATGCATTAGTGAGAAGGTAACCATTGTGAGTGATGTGGTGCTTAATCCAAGAAACTCTTGATAGTTTGTGTGGAACACTCACTGGGATTAAATCACAGAAGAATAGGAAGATGGGGTTATTTATCCACTATCTCTTATTCTATGTTGCATAGCACATTAGTGTGCTAACTCAAAGACTTGCCTTTCACAGTGTTGAGCATGTTTCCATGTCCAGAAAAAATTTCTTGGACTGAGTAACACAGTTCCTTGCTTCTGAAAGTGTTTAACATATACAGGAACGATCCATTAAGTGGTAGTACATGATTTCTGAAGTGGTCTCTAGGAGTGATGGTCAAAGATATTGACAGCTTCTGCCATTGATGCATTTGCTAAAACCCTGTAATGTAGCTTTACACTTCAAAGTTTATTTTGTGTGGCATGTATGATAAAATTAATAATCAATTGCTACCTTTTTCATTTATTTTTAAACTTGAATATGGTGGGTGCATCTCAGTGAGTAAATGTGCATGTGTGGGGCTGCCCATAGAAGCCAGAAGGGGACATGAATCCCTTGGAGTTGGAGTTATAGGCAGTTGTGAGCCACCCAACACGGGTGGTGGGATCTGGAATCCTGTCCTCTGGAAGATCAGTATGCAGTCAACAGAGGAGCCGTCTCTCCAGCCACAATTACTGCCTGTTCTACTAATGTTTTCCATATTTGACTTCGAATGTAACACTCTAGTTATCAGAGGATCTAGTTCTCTGTGGAGTGCATTCTTTAAATATTTTTATCATGTTCCTTTATTTATTATATAAGTGTACATGTGTGGGTACATATATTCCATGGTACATTTATGAAAATCAGAAAACAACTTGCAGGAGACAGCTCTCTCCTACCCTGTGGATATTGAGGATGGAACTCAGGTTGTCAGGCTTGAGGGCAATAACTTTTAGGTCTCTTGGAACTGGAATTATGGACAGTTGTTAGCCATGTGTGGGTGCTGGGAAATGAACCTGTGTCCTCTGTAAGAGCAGTCTCTGCTCTTAACTGCTATGTCATCTCTCCAGCCCTAGAACTGAAGATTTTGAGTTAAAGGGTCAAGTTTTCACCCATAGTCCCCAAAGGTTTAATCCCAAATGGCACAATTATGAATTCTGAAATCTTTAAATTCTAAAATCCTGAAAAATGTAATCATGAATAAGAGCACAGATATTGAAATCCTGAAATTTGAAATTACCTAAACCACAATTACAGTTTTTGAAAAAAAGAGGAAGAAACACATACAGAAAGAAAAAAAGAAAAAAAGAAAGAAAGGAAGATAGAAAAAGAGATGTTATATAATAGAAGTAGACATTTGAAGTCTGGTGAAGGGATTAGTCTGATTTCACTGGTAAACAGGATAATTTAATCATTTGAGGCAGGCTAAACACATAACAATTTATAAATTATTATTAGGGCATGTCATCCAAAGAGTGTTTTCAGAGAATGTTAGCATGTGAGACTTAGGAGACTACTAGGTCTTCCACTTAGGAAATGAATATGAACATATTTTTAGGGCATATCCCTAAAAAATTAAAAAGAGAGAATCACTACCAAGCAAGATTTCAGTGCCAAAATGAAGGTTAATACTTTATAGGCTAATAAAAATTAAAACATAACTAAACACAGTGATCACTGATAGACTACTTCTATGTCATTGCCTATATATAACCCTGCAATATGCTTTTCAGGATTTCTTTTCTTTTTTCTTTATAATTGCTGTAAAAATTGCTGGCATTCTTTATAATTTGCTTTGTAAGTCTTATATTTTCTGTGCATTGTTTCTAACACCGTATGGCTTTTACAGTTCTAATTTGTTTTATGTATGTTTTTGCAAATTTGATTCAATGAAAGTAAATAATCACTGTGTTGACTGTATATAGGTACAAATGGTAAATCTTCCTCCACAAATAATGCTTCTTTTGTTGTTTGTGAAAAAAAATTATTGGTGTCATGGCTCTCTGAGAGATTTCATATGCTATAGTGATCTACTGTGTTTTTTTTTTAAATCATCTTTTTCTAAAACCTTGGGCATTATAGAGTTTGAGATGGCAACAGTCATAAAACTGGGTATATATGATTGTGAACTATAGTGATATGCATTTATATATTTCAACTTTTTACCTTGTGAATATCATTCACTTGCTTATAGCTATTATACATGCATGACAGTCATTAGTATGCCTAATTGTTTATGCTTTCAAAATTAGGTATGTTCATTAGCCTCTAAAATCTTTATCTCCTACTGGTAGAAATATTGGCATTTTTATATTGAGAAATTTAGCAATGTAAGAAGGAGCTAATTTCAACATAGCTACATCAGTTTAAACATGCTTTGGTGTAATTTAAGCCACCTACAGAGTTGTTCTTTGAAGACAAACGTGAGTCTCTTTACAAGTCTCACCCATGGTCATTGCTTGTTCTCTGGGCTTTTGTGAACTCAGTTATGCAGTAGTCTTCCAAAATACTTACGCCTTTGGATGCCCCTAATTTTTTCTTGTTTAAAAAATTTATTCTGTCCTCCAAGTTGGGGCCCCAGACACCTGGGGAACCAGTACTGCTCCCTGATCCTTTTCATCCGGACCAACTTAATGCCTTCTCTGGGCCCCAGGAACATTGCTTCTGGGCCTGGCCACACCCTCACCTCCCTCTGCTTCCCTGGGCCTGCAGGACCCTTAGCAGGCCTCTCTCCTACCCACAGGCCTCTCTCTGGGGTAAGTCCATTGCACCCTCCACGCCTTGACTCCCCCAGCCTCATTCACCCTCCTATCTCCACGACCATTCTCTTCTCTGAGTTTGGGCCATGCCCCAATCCTTATCTTGGGCCCCAGACACCTGGGGAACCAATGCTGCTCTCTGATCTTTCTCATCCAGACCAACTTAGTCCCTTCTCTGGGCCCCAGGAGCACTGCTTCTGGGCCTGGGCATGCCCTCAACTCCCTCTGCTTCCCTGGGCCTGCACCACTCTCCAGTCTCTTTCTGGGACTCTGGGGCTGACCTTTTCTCTTCCTGATCCTTTGCATCCAGACCAACCCAGCCCCTCAGTGCAGTCCCCAGGAGGCCTTGGGGCCTCTTCCCACCCCATCTTCCTTTGCATCTCTTGGTGGCACAGCCACCAGCTGCCCTAGACCAGCATCTTCCTGGGGCAGGCTCCCAGGCCAGTCCAACCCCCAAATTCCTGAGGCCAAAATCATTCTTGGAGGGATCCAGACCTTAGGAGAAAGCCTGAAAACATCTGACCCTCACCTGAACTGGGCCTCTGTGGGAACTCCTGAAGACAAAAGCAATCCGGCCACTCCAATATAAAATCAAAAGAGAGAATCAGAAGCTTAGATGAACCAGCTTTTCATGCCCAAAAAATAAATCACAAAGACACATAAAGTTCAAAAAAAGAAGGAGACCTAAACTTGAAGGCCTAAGTCTCACACAAGAATCAGAAACTACAAAAGAAATTCACATGTCAAAATCACAGAGAAAAAAATAATAACATGAAAAACCAAAATAACATATCCCCACCAAATACCAGTAATCCTCTAGAGGAGCACAATGAGAACCCCCTAGAGATAATGCAGGACATGGAACTCAAAAGAACAATTATAAACATGATAAAAGAATTCAGTGAATTTAAAGAACACACACAAAAAAAGGAAATCAAAGAACTGAAGGAAGATATGGATAAACTTGTGAATGAATTTAGAAAAGAGTTAGAAATATTGAAGACTACTCAGGCTGAAATGACGAAGGAAGTGAAACACTCAGTAAGCCAATTAGAAATGACAAGAGAAAGCTTCACCAATAGGATGAATGAAAGGGAAAAAAAGAGTATCAAGATTGGAAGACAAAGTGGATGAACCAGACTACACAAGCAGACTATGAAAAATTTAAGAAATCACAAGAATGGAATATGTAGGAATTGTGTGACACCATAAAAAGACCAAACTTATGAGTCATAAGTATACAGGAAGGAGAAGAATCCTAAGATAATGGCATGGATCAGATCTTCAACAGAAAAAACGGAAGAATATTTTCCAAAATTAAAGAAAAACATGCCCATACAAATCCAAGAAGCATACAGAACACCAAACAGAAACAACCAGAAAAGAAACTCTCCACGGCACATCATAGTAAAAACACTACACATACAAAATAAAGAGACAATTCTGAAAGCTGCAAAACAGAAACAACAAGTCACATATAAAGGAAAACCCATTAGGATTACAGCTGACTTTTCAGTGCAAACTATGAAAGCCAGAAGAGCCTGGACCAAAGTATTCCCAGTTTTAAATGACCACAGATGCCAACCCAGGTTACTATACCCAGCCAAAATGTCAATTATTGTCGAAGGGGAAAGAAAAATCTTCCATGACATAAATAGGCTGAATGAATTCATGTTCACAAAACCAGCCCTTCAGAGAGTTCTGGAAGCAATACAAAGAGCTGAAGAAAGGAATGACTATACCCAAGGGACTGCAGAAAGAAATCCAATGAAGGAATAACTGTGGAAAGGTACAGCTATATCAAGAATGTAAACAGAAATAAAAATGACAGGATTCAATACCCATCTTTCATTAATAACTTTAAATATTAATGGACTGAACTCCCCAGTCCAAAGACACAGACTACGTGAATGGATTAGGAAACAAAACCCAAGTTTTTGTTGTCTACAAGAAACTCATCTCACTTTTAAGGACAGACACTATCTTAAAGTGAAAGGATGGAAAAAAATATACAAAGCAAATAGCACTAAGAAAAAAGCAGGCGTAGCAATTCTAATATCTGACAAAATAGACTTTAAACTAAAACTAATCAGAAGAGACAAAGAGGGCCACTTTATTTTGAACAAAGGAACAATGAATCAAGACGATATTACAATCACGAACATATATTCACCAAACTCTGATGCACCCAACTTCATAAAAACAATACTACAGGACTTTAAGATTCAGATTAACCCCAACTAATTAATAGTAGGCAACTTCAATATCCCACTGTCTCCATTAGATAGGTCGACAGGGCAGATTGTTAACAGAGAGACATCTGAATTAAACAATACCATATATCAAATGGACTT
>NW_008333523.1:450261-451641 GCF_000622305.1 Nannospalax galili
ATTATTAGTAGATGGAAGTAGATACACAAATAAATGACTTAACACTGCAATGCAACACACTTGAAAATCAACAGCAAACGAAACCCAAACCCAGCAGACAAGAAGAAATAACAAAAATCAGAGTGGAAATGAATGAAATTGAAACAATGAAAACCATACAAAGACTCAACAAATCCAAGAGCTGGTTCTTTGAAAAGATAAATAAGACTGACAGACTGCTAGCCCAGTTAACCAAAAGAAAGAAAGAGTACCTCCAGATCAACAAAATCAGAGATGAAAGGGGAAACATCACAACAGACACCAGAAAGATACAGAACATTATAAGGGAATACTTTAAAAACCTATATGCTACTAAATTTGAAAACCTAAAAGAAATGGATGCATATCTAAAGGCATGGGAACCACCAAAACTAAACCAAGAAAAGATTAACAGCTTAAACAGACCCATAACACAAAAAGAAATTGAAACAGTAATACAAAAACTCCCAACTGAAAAAAGCCAAAGACCAGATGGATTTACAGCAGAATTCTATCAGACATTTAAAGAAGATCTACATCCAATACTACTTAATTTATTCAAAAAAATAGAAATGGAGGGAGAACTTCCAAATTCCTTCTATGAAGCCAGCATCACTCTAATACCAAAGCCAGGTAAAGATAAACCAAAAAAAGAAAACTATAGACCCATATCCTTAATGAACATAGATGCAAAAATTCTTAACAAGATACTTGCAAACCGCATGCAGACACACATCATAAAGATCATCCACCATGATCAAGTCGGCTTTAACCCAGAGATGCAGGTATGGTTCAATATATGTAAGTCAATAAATATCATAAATCATATAAATGGACACAAAGACAAGAACCACATGGTCATCTCAATAGATGCAGAGAAGGCCTTTGACAAAATTCAACATGCTTTTATGTTTAAAGTCCTAGAGGGAATTAGACTGGAGGGAACATACCTCAACATAATTAAAGCCATATAAAACAAACCCACAGCCAACATCATTCTAAATGGAGAAAAACTGGAAGCATTCCCATTGAAATCAGGAGGAACCAAACAAGGTTGTCCACTATCTCGACTCCTCTTTAGCATAGTGCTTGGAACTCTTGCAAGAGCAATAAAACAAGAGAAGGATATTAAAGGAGTAGTAATTGGAAAAGAAGAGATCAAATTATCCCTTTTTACAGATGATATGATATTATATCTAAGAGACAACAAAAATTCCACCAGAAAACTTCTAGAAATTATTAACACATTCAGTAAAGTGAGAGGTTACAAAATTAACCTACAAAAGTCTATAGCCTTTCTATATACCAATAACAAGCAGTCAGAGAAAGAGCACAGGGAAACCCTCCCATTCACAATAGACA
>NW_008333523.1:453622-507541 GCF_000622305.1 Nannospalax galili
CAAAGAGGAGGGTCAACACAGAGGAATCATTTCTTCCATGCTTCCAAGCGAAGCCAACCATGATTGAGTAGGACCTTTGACTTATCTTCACATAGATGGAACTGGTAAAAGAAAGGAGCCAAGGGGCTCCTCCCAAGCCCATGTGACCCCTGAGGAACAGATGCTCAAACAACCTTAAGAGTAAAAATAAATCAGTTTATCTGGTCCAACTGTATGGTCTTAAACTCCCAAAAGGAAAGTATAACCAAAGATTAAATGGACCAACATAATTTCATAAGCGTCCGTAGGTATATCTAAAGGCTACATAACAAGCAACAATGCCAGACAAGAGATACCTTCTTTTCAGTTGTTGGCCAGGGTGGCCAAAGGGATTCCCAGACAGTAACCCAGCATAGAACTTGGAAAATGAACAGCAGACCCCAATCTTATCCAAAGGAATATTGACAACTGAATACAGCTAAATGAGGAACAGCTGACCCTCCTATAATAAAGACCTCTAGATAGGCTGACTAGATTCACCAGAAGGACAAGTAGTAGGGAATGGATGGGGGTGCTGACAACACAGCAGATGGTAGCAGGGATATCAAAATATAAGGGCTTTATTTGGGGGAGGGAGGCTATTGGAGGGTGCTACCTGAGAAGTAGGTCTATAAAAAAAGTAGCAGGGATATCAGAGTATAAGGGCTCTAGTGGGGGGAGGAAGGCTATGGGAGGGTCCTACCTGGGAAGTAGGTATATAAATAAATAAAAAAGAAAGAAAAAAAAATTCTTCAAAGCATAAAAATTTGCTCCTTAATAATTAGTAGATGTGAAAAACACTACCATTGAAATCTATCTGATGACTTTATATCTATGCTCAGATGCTAAGGCGCTCAGAAAGTAACCGACTGTGACTAGTAATAATCAGATATATAGACTGGTTGGAGAGCAGACTTAAGTCAAAGTACATGCGGGGGACCAGGCTTCTTCTGAAGGCTCTTGGGAAAGATCCTTTATATCTCCATTGCCAACTTGATGGGATTTATAATCACCACTGAAACAAATCAGCTAATTGAAGTAGGAAGACCCACCTTTAATGGAGGTGGTTCCTTACCACGGGCTAGAAAGACCTAATAGAAAGGTGAAAGGTAGCTGACTAGCAGCATCCATTTCTTCCTGACTATACACACAATGTAACTAGTTGCCCCTGCCCCTGCTGCCCTACTGTCCCTGCTTTAATACACTCCGTCTTCTAGAACTGTCAACTCACTCAATGTAAATCAAAAAAGTTTATATTTTAATTTAATTTTTGTGCATTTCATAAACACATCTTAATAATATTTAGACCCCTTCCGCTATCTTCACCTTCCCTCCCCAACATAACCTGCCACTGAATTTCAACATTGTGTCATATATATTAAGGTCTATTGAGTCAAGTTTGTATCTCCAGATGTCCCTCAGTGTGAGTTCACCGACTGGAGCCTGGTCAGCCTGTCTAGCATCATTCCCTTAAAAAAGAACAACCCTCCCTCACCCAGCAGTGATCAGGTGCCAGTAGTTCTTTGGCTAAGGTTGGGGCCTGTTGCCCATTTCCCAAGTTCTATGCTGGGTTTTTGTCTGATTAAGAGTGCATGGGTCTTGTGTATGCTGTCACCATTGCTGTAAGTTCATAAAAGTTCCCATCTGCCTGGGAAACTGTTTCCTTGTGGTCATCCATCACCTGTGGCTCTTACAGTCTTTCTGCCCCCTCTTCAGCAATGCTCTCTGATCCCTGGGTGGCAGGCATTTAGTATAAGAGTCCTATCCAGGGACACACACTCCGTGGTCTCTTATTCTCTATACCTTGGCCAGTTGTGTGAATGCCCTTAGTTTCTAAGACATGGATATATCATTTATTAAATAAAAATTCCACTTCTGCTTTCACACCTGTGAGGCAGGTGTGGTACTGAATGCCTTTAATCCCAGCAGAGGCAAAGGCAGAGGAAGAAGCAGAGACAGAGAGAGGCAGAGAGGCAAAGAGGCAGAGGCAGATATAAGTACAATGATTTTAAAAGATCGAGTCTTTCTATGTATTCTCTTTTCCACGAGTCATAGCATTTTCTATTATCCTAGGGATTCCTTTTCTATGACCCTGGTACCTGGTGGAGAATTGGGGCTGTGTCTATTCCTTTTCTTTCAGAATTTGTGGGTCAGGAAGTCAGGAGGAGCTCAGCTAGGCGTGTATTAGATGGTAGCTAATCTGGTCTGAAAAGTTAACTAAAAGTACAGTCATGGAACTGGAAAGATGGCTCAGTGGTTAAGAGCACTTGCTGTTCTTTCAGAGGACCCGGGTTCAATTCCCAGCAGCCACATGGCAGCTAAAAACCATCCTTAACTACAGTTCCAGGGGATGAAATGATTTCTTTTTTCCTCTTTTGTGTTGCACGACAAGGGTGCTCTTACATGCCTGTAGGCAATACACTCATACACATTAAAACAACAATAACAAAAAACCAAACTAAAAGTACAGTTATGCCTTGCACCTCAGCAGTCATAGTTACAAAGTGGGATCAGTTGGGCCATTTTCCCTTCTCATTCTCAGTGTATCTTCCTAGGTTTTCTCCGTCACAGTCATCAAATGTTTTCTACGGGTAGTAGACCCATAGAGAGACCAAGGTAGACACTTGTAAGTTTAAAATGCTGGGACCAGTGCGGCTAGAATTTCACTTCCATCATTTTAGTTATTTGTGAAAACAGAGAGGCTTGCCCAGAGACAAGAGCTGAGGAAATAGACCCTATCTCTCAATGGTAGCAATTTAAAATAATTTTCACCTATAGTTAATTCACTGAAATTGAAAAGATTAAGACTTTGAAGCTTTGTTTTTCTTAAGCCTATGAGTATAATGTGAATATCAAAGGAAAGCTCACAGAAAGATGAATTATCACAGATATGAATCGTATCATGCCTTATAGCAGCACAGAGCTTAAGGCCAGCATGTTAAGACTTAAACCCTTGTTCTCTTGTATCCTAGCTGTGGGTATTTCAGGAAGATGTACAATCCTTTCCTTCCTGATTCTTTTTGCCCTTTGGAAAATGAAATGATAATATCTACCAAATAGGGTTGTGAGAAATAACACATAAAAAGAATTCCAGAACCAAGCTTGGTTCTGGGTGAATGTTCTGGGAAGACAACAGTTTAGCACTGGTGTATAATACATTTCTCTCTTGTTGCTGAAAGAATATTCATGGGGAAGCATGGAGGGCGACCTGGCTCAATCATGGTATAAAAAAGCTTGTAATGACCTCCAGACAAATAAACTAGTGGTGTTTGCAGAGAGAGAAATTTATATTTATGTAATTCTTTTAGCAGGATGTCCCTGGGATCATTTACAATAAAACAGCCAGGGTACACGTATGTATGAAACATGACTCTCTGGAAAATGTCATACAAGCTCTTGTATTCATCTGGTTGCACATGGAGATACTCCCTGATTCAAGAAGTGAATGCATACCTGATCACAACTACCCATTTTTACTTCAGGTCAGAAAATGTAATGACTTAGAAAGGAAGGGACTGGGTATCCTATTCACAAGGTCCTGAACCTCTCTGGCTTTAATCTATGTCTCCTGCTGGCCACCTGTTTTCCCTAAAATTATTAGCAGAACATGTTGCTGTGTACTATCTCTAAATCATGTGCATCTGATTTGGCAATTTGATTCTTTGCATTCACTCATGGTTAGTAGATGCTAATAAAAGCAATTATTAAGATGATCCATGTTTTTAATCTCTAGGTTTTCCCCCATGGAAAAAATGAGGGAGTAAGAGCAGCCTTACATATCTTCTGGCTTCCTTAGTTTTGTAATTTAAACTACTGGATGCCCTATAGGGTTGTATTTTTTTGAGGGCAGGGTATGCTATTCTTTTAGGGCTATCCATTATATCATGGGCCATGCATTTGTTATCTTGCTGATGTTCTTGTGTTCCTTATTGAGCTTGTTAGCACATTTTAAATGTAGCAGAAAGACCAGTTGTGATGTTAAGGGAATCATTTCCACAGTTTTCTGAGTCATATAATTGTTTATTATGTTAGCCAAAAAATTGAAATAAGGCTTTGATTTAGAATGTATGCAAGTACAGTTCCCATGTTTTCTATGCTGTCAATAATTCCAAATCGTTTTTAATCTAAATACAAGTTCTTTTTTGGTTTTGAAATTTGTATTCACGTTTGCATATGGGTATGCCAGAGGTCTAAAACTCTCCACTCTTCAAACAAAGACATACTGATTAAATACAGCCTGGGAAGAAATCTCCAGCTGCTCTAGACATACAATTTACAGAGTGCTTTTGCATCCATTTACAGGAAGATCGTGTGAGGAGGCAGGAAACCCAGGGAGGTCACCTGCCCCATTTCCCTCCCTTTGCTTATGACCTTGAATTACTGAATACTAAGGCCCCCTGCGGAATATAATACGAGAAGTCTCTACTTATTCCATGAGCTTACTTTGTAACTATAAGAAGCAATTATGTAAGGAAGAAGCCAAAACTCCTTTTTTTTTTTTTTTTCTGTTAGAAAGTACCATTAGATGAGTGATGGGAATTTGCATGGGTGGAAAAGACACAATGACAATGCCGCAAGGTACTACTTACTTGGAGGATATGATTGCACAAACAAAACAAAGATTCACTGGGGATATATAAAGGCAAAAATTAATATTGTCAGGAAGAACTTGAAAACAAAAATATCTCAGATATGTGGCTCTGCAGAGACACACATAATAAAAAATAATCACTTTAAAAAAGATATGTTAGAGATTTACCTCATTTGACCTGCCCAGTGATACTGAGATGGGCTAGAAAAAAAATGTAGTCCTGTGTTTTTACTATCACGAACCAAGGCTTACAGAGATTGATAAACCTCAACTTATGTGGTAAGATGTGGCACACGTGAGGTTCCTTGTATCCTTAAGACATGTCTATCAAACAGACGTCAACATCAGCATGCAAATCTCCTGAAGTCAACTAAACCAATTAAAAAAAATTTGTTGCTAATGATTTGTTTATTTTTATATGTATGAGTGTTTTGCCTGCATATATGTAAATGTATACATGTTGTGCAATGCCTGTGAAGGCCAGAAGAGGGTGTTGGGTCCCTTAGAACTAGAGTTAAGGACAGTTGTTAACCATGTGGGTGCTGGGAACTAAACCCAGGTCCTCTGCAAGAGCAGTCACTGCTCTTAACTGCTGAGCACAGCCCCAACTGAACAAACTTTTATTGAAGCACAGTGGTAGGCAGTTTAGGGGATAAGAAAGATGATAGAGATGTACTTATTGTCTTCTAACTCCGAAGACAGAAAAGTAGCTTCTCTCTTTGGAGTTACAAGACAAAAAGTAGCTTTCATTCATGTAACCTCAACTAAAGGCAACTTGATTTCTCCAACCTTTAATCTCTGCCATCCCTCTGGAGCTGAGGACTTAACCCAGGGCCTTGAGTTTGACAGGCGAGTGCTCTACCATGGAGCTAAATCCCCAATCCCTTACCCAACTTTTAAATAACATAAATTAGAAATACTGTATAAGTGGATGTGGAAAAATGGAATAATTTCTGCTCTATTGGCACAGATACCAACTCATCACAATAACAATTATGCTTTTATGTGTGAAAATGACTGGGATTGTGCTGTAGTTCACTGGTGCATTTAAACTACTTCTAGTCCAGTATGATGAGTAGCTTCCCCTTGGAATCTGGCATAAATATTTAGAGAAGAACTTGGGCTTGCTGCTAGTAGATATTATTATCACTGTATGAAGACTGGGTGCTTGAACTAAGTATGGCTTTGAAATGCAAGTTTGTACTTATTATGGAAATCAGGCCTGGGAGTGCTCAGCTGTTTTTCCCCAGTACACACAAAGCTTCACTGCAAGGTCCAAGGAGCATTCATAGTATTCTCCAGCTGTCTTGGCAATATGAATTCCTATAGAAGCCAATAGGATGTGTTCTGGCTTTGTCTGCAATGTTATAAAAAAGGAGGAAAGCAAAGCTAAACTTATGGATGTTAATTAAGCTAATGGGACAGGGAATTTGATATGAAATAGCCTTGGATGTAATGATATTGTATCTTATTTGATCCACATTTAGTTTAATAAAACAGAAACTTCTCTAATGAGCTTTAAATCTCTACTATATAGTAAAGATTGGTTAATATATTATTGCTATAATGAGTGAAAATAATAAAAATGTTCTGTAATAAATTCTTACCTAAAACCTATGGATAGTGTGTTAAAAAGTGTTTTTTTCACTCCCTCTTCCAACTTCCTTCTTTCATGTAGTACTACCATATTTAATTCAAGATTTTTGTTGTGAGGAGGAAGAATGTGCAGAGAGAAGTATCCATCTTTGCTACAGGTATCTATTTGATCTAAATGTTCTGCTAAAATTAGTGAATAAAATGTTTGCTAATAAAAGAAAATGACGTTTGTAATGACTGCAGTTGACTCTGTTAGGACTGACTTTACATGTTCATCTTGTCTTGGGGGGGAAATGATCAGTAACTTCAATATTTTTTTTTCTACCAAGATGGTCTCATTTTATCACACTACATTTCAAGGATTTTACCCCAGTCCTGTGACAATTGCATTCTACAAAGAAAATTTTCTTAATTTATATTTTTTTTAAAAGTGTGTTATTTTAGTTAGCATAGGAAGTAATAGGTTTCATTGTGACATTTTCACACATATTTGTCATTCTATTTTGTTCTTATTTACCCCCTTCTCTACTACCCTCCTTCATGCCCCTTTCTCTCATTTTGCTGGTCACCTTCATCCTCCAAATAGTTCTCCTTCTGCTTTCACGCCACATGTACTCCATCATTCTTTTTTCCTTCTTTCCTACTACCTAAAGATGTCTTCCAGCCTTTGCAAAGTTGCCTTTATATTTTCATATGAGAGAAAACGTGCCTGCCTTTCTGAATCTGACTTATTTCACTTAACAATGATCTCCAGTTGCACCCATTTCCATGCAAATATAATGATTGTGTTTTTCTTTATGGCTGAATAAAATCACATTGTGTATATGTGCGACATTTTCTTTATTAATTTATCTGTTGATGGCCGTCTAGGTTGGTTCCATTTCCCAGCTATTGTGACTAGTGTAGCTGTAAACGTGGATGTGCAAGTTTCTGTGTGGTTTGCTGACTTAGAAGCTTTCAGATTAATCCTCAAGAGTGGTGAAAGTGCTTCACATAACTTTCAGTTATTGGAGCAAGCTTCATACTCATCCATACTCCTTTCCCTAGTGGCTGCACCAGTTCATATTCTTCATACCCTTGCCAACATTTATTATTTCTCTTTTTTTTTCCCCGATGGTAGCCATTCTGACTGGGCTAAGAAACAAAGTTAATGTAGTTTCAATTTGCATTTCCCTGTTGGCTTAGGATGTTTAAAATCTTTTCAGTGACTAAGGATTTGAACATCATTTGAAATATTTATTGGCAGTTTGTATTTTTTTTTTCTTTTGTAACCTGCTTGGTTCAAATCCATTTATTGATTGGCTGATTTGGAAATATTTTTTAGTGTTAAACTTTTAGAGTTTTAAAAATATATTTTAGATGTTAATTTGTTTTCTGATGTACAGTTGGTAAAGATTTTTCTTCTCATTCTGTCTATTCATCATGGTGATTGTTTCCATTTCTGTGTAGAAACCTTTTAATTTCATTCAATTTTTTAATATAGACATTTCTTTCGTTTTTAGACAAGTGTTTCATATGGCCCAGGGTGGCCTTAAACTCCCTATGTTTCAAGGGTGACTTTGAACTTCTCATCTCCCTGCTTCCATTTCCTGAGTGCTAGGATTACAGATGTATACCACTATGCCCAGTTTATGTGGGGCTGAGGATTGAACCCAGGGCCTTATGCATGCTAAGAAACCACTCTACTGACTGAGTTACAACCCAGGCCCTAATATAGATATTTCTAAAACAGAGAAAAGAGGTATAACATCAAATGTGAAACTTAATGTTTCTGCAATGAACTATTAAAAATACCTTAGCTTTAATATTCGCAAAATCAGTTACTATTCTAGAAAGAAGCTAAGTACATATTTAAAAAAAATTTTGTTAATTCTTGGCATTATTTCCTGGAGTCTTTTTCAGAAACATTTTTGCCTATGCCTCTATCTTAAAGAGTTTTACATGAGCTTTCTTCTAGAATTTCAAGGTTTCAGATCATACATTAAGGTCTTTGATTTATTTTCAGTTGACTTTTGTGCAGGGTGAGACATAAAGATCAAATTTCATTCTTCCAAATAAGGATGCTTAGTTTCCTCAATATCATTTGTTGAAAAGATTATCATTTTGTCAATGTATTTTTGACACCTTTGTCAAAAATTAAAGAGTCATAGCTGTGTGGGTTTATTTCTGTATTCTCTATTTCATTGGTCTACACAATTTTTTTTATAAGTACCATGATTTTTCTTTTGCTATTTTGGTTCTGTAATATAGTTTGAAATCAGATATTATTATGTGTTCTTTGTGTTTTTTTCTTTCCAGGATCTTTTGTGTTTCCATGTGAATTTTAAGATTTTCTTCCTAATTCTGTAATGAATGTGATTAGGATTTTGATGGGGAATGCATTGAATCTGTAGAGCACTTGGCTGCTTTTGGTGATGTGCTATTATAATATGAATTGCATCAGTCCATGAGCATTAGAGGTTTTTTCCATCTCCTTGTGTCTTCTTCAGTAAAAGTTTTAATTGCAAAAGTCTTTCTTCTCCTTGTTTGTGTTTATTCGTAGATATTTTATTTATTATGTTAAAGGTATTTCACATAAAATGTTTCCCCTTGGATTTCTTTCTTGGCCAGTTTGTTGTTGGCACATAGAAAAGTTATTGATTTCTATATGTTGATTTTGCTTTCTGCTACTTTACTGAAAATATGTACCAGAACTAAAAGTTTTCAGGTGGAGTCATTAGGGTCTTTTAAGCATAAGATTATGTTATCCGCAAATAAGGAGACTTTGACTTCTTCCTTTCCTGCCCTGATCTTTATCATTTTGTGACAAGTACTTTGTTAAGCTTGACTTGCTCTTGCTTTTTGAGGACACTGAGGTTATGTGAGCTATCACTTATTTGTTTTAACATGTAAGCACTCATAGCTATATAATTTCCTTTTAGTGCTATATTAGCTATATCCCATAGGTTTGGTCAGTTGTACTTTCATTTTCTTTGGATTATAAGAATTTCTAAATGTTCTTTCCTAATTTCTTCAGTGATTCAATGATCATTCAAGAGTATGTTGTTCAACTCTATTTGTGCAGGGTTTTTTTTTATTTATTATTTTTATTTTATGTGCCATGAGGGTATTGCCTGCATGTAAGTGAGTGCACCCATGTCGTGCAATGCCATGGAGGTCAGAAGAGGGCTTTGGATTCCCCTGGACCTGGAGTTAAGGATGGTTTGTAGCTGCCATGTGGGTGCTGGGAATCGAACCCAGGTCCCCTGCAAGAGCTCTTAAACTCTGAGCCATCTCTCCAGCCCCTATTTGTGTAGTTTTTATTGCTATTGATTTATAGTTTTATTACCCTTTGACCTCATATAACCTAAGAAATAATGTATATTCGCTTGTGTTAGTTAAAAAAATGTTCTGTGACTTAGAAAGTGGTTTATGTTAGGGAAGGTTCCATGGGTTACTGAGAAGAGTGTATTTTCCATTACTGTTGGATAGAATAGTCTGTAGTTATATTAGGTACATTGGCTCTATGGTGTATTTCCACTCTGAAGTAGCCTTTATTATTGTTTTTTTTTTCTTTTTTGGTGTTTTGAGACAGCTGTCATGTAGCCTAAAACGGCCTCAAACTTATTATTTAGCTGTCATAGTTAGCTTCAGTTGTTAACACATCTGGGAATTGTGAACCTCGGTCAAGGATTGCCTCCATTAGATTGGCCTGTGGGCATGCGCATAGGGCAGTTTTCTTAATTTGTAATAGATGTAGGAGGGCATAATCCACTGTGAGAAGTGTCATTTTTGGTCAACTGGGCCTGGGCTGCATAAAAAAGGTATCTGAGCAAATCGGGGAAAGCAAGCCAGTAAGCAGTGTTTACTGCTTCAATTCCATGGTTTCTACTTCAAGCGCTTGACTTGAGTTTCTGTCTTGGCTTCCCTTGATGAGGGACTATAACCTGTAAGTTGAAATAAATGCTTTCCTCCTCCAAGTTGGCTTTGGTCAGTGTTTCATCACAGCAACAGAAAGCAAACTAGGACAGTAGTCAAAGTTGACCAGGAATTCTTGATGATCTTCCTGCCTGTGCTTTGCAGGGGCTGGGATTGCAGGCATGTATCATCATGTCCACCTGTCAACCTTGAAGTTTTTGTGTTGATTTTTAGTTTGGATAGCATATCTAAAGTTAGAATGGAGTACTGAAGTTACATTCAGGCCTATCAGACCTTTCATGCACATTTGTATTTGTCTTAAGGAATTGGGAATATTTGGTTCATATATATTTATAATTGTTACATCTTCTTAGTAGACTTTTCCCTTTATTAATATGCAAAGACTTTCCTTATCTTTTTTGACGTGTCTTGATTCAAAGTCTATGTTATCAACTATGTGAATAGGTATGCCAGCTTGTTTGGGGCTTCCATTTGCTTGATTTGTTGATTTCTATTTCTGAGTTTCAGTCTTTGGACAGCTTATCAGTGATGTGTGTTTCTCAGAGACAGAAGATAGTTGAATCTTCTTTTTGTTTTTTAATATAGTGTATATCTTGTTGGTAAGTTGAGGCCGTCTACATTCAATGATATTTTGAAGAAATATTTACTACTTCCCAAAACTTAATTGTTTGTTTTCCTGATCAATTGGATTACTGCTTGTTCATTTTTTTCTTCTCTGATAGTATTAAGGGTTTGCTTGTTTGTTACCATGTTGGGTATGATGAATTCCTTCATCTATTCCTTTGTTGATCTATTCCCATAAGGGCAGTTATTTTTTTTCTTTTATAATCATGAATGGGAATGCTGTTCTTTCTTTTATAGCATTTTCTGTAGTGCTGTCTTAAAGATCATGAATTGCTTTAGTTTATGTTTGTCTTAGAATATTCTTATTTCTGCATTAATTTTAAGAGCTAAGTTTGCTGGATTTTGCATTCTAAGGTTGGCAACTATTCATTTCCAGGGTTTGAAAAAAAGGAAACATTGTCCAATAATGAAAAAGTTAAAAATAGATAAATGTTAGAAGGGGAATTTAAAAAGAACTTTATAAAGATTATAACAAAAATGCTACTGAAAGTATAGTAGAGAAGAAAGGGGCCACATAAGGGAGAGGAAGAAAAAAGGAAAAGAAAAGATAAAAGACTGCCAAGCATGAAAACATTTTTAAGTAAAATTAGTTGAATGTATGAAGTAGAACAATAAATAAAAATACTTAAAAAATATAATGGAGTAATAATACTGCTAAAAGTGAGTAATAAAAAGAAAAAGGAGGATCCACAAAGGGGACAAAAGAATAAGTGGTATAGCAGCTTCTTTCTATACATCTGATGAAGTGTTACTTGAACTTGTGGACTCTTGTCTTCCTATAGTTTATGCTGTTGCTGATTCTCTACTGGCAAAGTGTCTGATTTCCACCAGTCTGTGTTTACTTTAGTAGCTTTCCTTTTTTGTATACAAGGGGCCTCTGCTGGCCACACTTAGTTTTGCAGTGTGTGGGTTGGGCAGGTGTTTTAGTCTTCTGAAACTCCTTAGTTTATATCCATCAGGTGGCTAATGCTCGAGGTAGGGAGTGTCTCCCAGTTGTGTTGGGAGTATGAGAAGCAACCACATAACTGAGGTCTGCATAGGTGGAGGACCTGTTTTCCTTAGTTACACTATGGAAGAGCTTTAATGCATTCAGGTTCTATAGCTGTGAATGGCAGATAGGGGCTGCAGAGCTCAGGCTGAGGGTTATCAGGCTGCAGAGTTATTCTCAGTTGATGACATTTACTCCCAGGAGTGGAGGAGAAGGATTACTTTTCCTTAGCACTTCACTGTCTGAGTTCAACCTTCTGCTCCCTCATTTGTTGGCTTTAACGCCCTCTAGTCTTCCCCCTCTCCACAACTACTTCACATGTCTGTCTCTTGCCCTGGGGCTGTGGCAGACTAAATGCAGGCTTCCTATTTTGTAATTGTTCCCAGTCCCCAGCCTCCAGAGTAGCTAGATTTCAAATAATAGGTCCTTTCTCAATATACTGCCTAGCCTCTGCCCTCCAAGTTACAAACTTAAAAAAAAATGTAATTCCTCCTCATTGATGACCAGTCTGTTAGAGGAGTAACTCCATCAGCAAAATTCCCAACTGTTTTTGAGGATTGTGAGAGTTGTGTGCATGTCTTGAGCATAGCCATTCCAGCCTCTTTCCATTGGGGCTACCTGGCTTACCTTTTAGAGCAGTCTTCTGCTTCTGGTGCCTCTGCTGTGGAGCCATCCTTGACTTGGTTTTCCTGAGCGTCTCCTGTCTTTTTCTTTGCATTCTTCAGATATGCTATCAATACTTTTGTGAATGTCTGCTATTATTCCTCTCTTTAGAGTAGCCTGTTTTTCCTTTTATAAAAATCTTAATTAAAAATTGGCTTTGTGGATTTCATATGTTTTAATCATATTTAGCTCCCCCCTCACTATGTGCACCCCGAGCCTGTTCAGCCTGTCTAGTATCACCCTGTTAAAGATGATCAACTCTCCCTCACACAGCAGTGATCAGCTGCCGATAGTTCCAAAGGTGTAGCCTCCTGCCCATTTCCCCATACAAAGTATTAGGCTTCATCATTGAAATTTTAAGTAAAATTTGTTTTTGTTGATTTCCCTTTTCCCCATCTCCCTGCCTGCCCCGTTGTATCTAGTAGCCTATTTTCCATTTCCATGTCACATATGTGTTATGACCCTCCCTTTCTCAATACCCATTTCCCCGCCTTGTGGTCAGTGCCCTTTCCATTTTCATGTCCCATACTCTCT
This sequence comes from Nannospalax galili, assembly GCF_000622305.1. Taxonomy (NCBI): domain Eukaryota; kingdom Metazoa; phylum Chordata; class Mammalia; order Rodentia; family Spalacidae; genus Nannospalax; species Nannospalax galili. Next base: position 466,555 of record NW_008333523.1, read on the forward strand.
GGACATCTATACATACATAAACATTAAGAACTAGGAGCCATACATGAAAGAGAACATGTAGTATTTGTTTTTCTGAGTGTGTTACTTAGTTTGCTGTAATACAATAGTTTCCAGTACTGTCCATTTTCTTTCAACTGTCTTCTAATTTTTCTTTTACAGATGAATGCAATTTCATTTTGTATGTATGTCACATTTTCTTTATCTATTCATCTATGTGTGGTTATCTAGGCTGGTAACATTTTCTTGCTATTGTGAAGAGTGCAGGTATAATCAAGGATGTGCAAGTAAGTTTCTCTTCTTTACTGTGTCACATAAAGGCATCTTCTCATCCACCATCTCCCTCTGCTTTCCTAGAGTCTACATGTTTTCTTTTCCTATCCTGAAGACTGTGGTCAGCTAACCCTGAACATGAATTTTGAGGGGAGACTCAGATGCCCGATTGTGCCATTCATAACTTTGATGATTAGCTATTTATTGTATTTACAAACTCATACAGACAAGCTTAAATGGGGATAAGGAATGGTTAGAATTTATACTTTTACAAAACTTCTGAAGTTAGACTTGCCCAGGAAAATTGTTGGATAGACTAATGACCTGTGTCTCTTTCTTTTGGGATGAAGGAGGCCATGTTTCAATACCTTTCATTAGTAGACTGTTGTTTTAGCTTTACCAGGAGAATCTATAACTATTGGGTTAGTGTTATACCAAAGGTTAGAAATAAAATGAATCTTCTAAGTCCTACTAAAATCAATCTTCTAGCTCTGAATTGTTTTTAGAATAGTGGCTTTGACCACTTCAAAAATCAGAAGAAAGAACATAGAGTGAATGTTGTTTTGTATCTTTTGTAGATTTTCCTGTCATTGGCAATTAGAGCTCAACTTTCAAAAGAGGACAGAATTACAGGAGTATAAACAGTACTAACAGGGAAATAAAGAATCAATAAAAAATCATCTTCCCAGAACTCACCTTAAATATATGTATGGCATACTTTATATCTCTTTCCTAGAAGTTTCTGGAACATATTTACATGTTTTCCTGGAATATTAAATGGTGTTCCTGAATGACGGCTTCTTTCCAAGAATGGCATGAAATTAGCCTATAAAAGGTGCTTCTATAATTTTAACAAATTTTCAGAGATCCAGTGCCTTTAATAATGAAAATAAATAAGACATTCTATGGAGTCACATGAGTTTTTCCTTGCTACTTTGCATGATGATACTGTAGCTTTTAGGGTGGTAAGGAAAAAGAATTGAGATATTTCAGATGAGGTATTGTCATTGAAATAGAAAGTTGTGTTGGTATTATTTTATGGAAAGAAAAGTATGCCATTTTGATGATGGGTTTCAGGGATATGAATGCAGATATTGACAAGGCATTCTGCTAGATCAGCCTCTTACATTTGAGTCCAACTTAGCTCTGTGAAATTAGTAACTTCCAAGAATGCAGAAATTTTATGGCTCTTAAGGCTGTGTGCTCACAGCATAGACAATATAAAAATTAGACCCTATATTTATATAATGTATAACCTATAAAATCTTATGTAATGATTCTTTTTCATAATATTCTACAAATCTCCTGAAATGAAAACTAACAATGGGAATTACAGCTCATTAAATTGCTGTAACTCCAATTATTAACTATACTATTCTCACAAGAAATGTTGCAAGATGAATTATAATGTCTAGAAATTATGATTTTAGTTACTTTTTCTCTTGACTTTTTTCATTCGGAATAGTAAGAATAGGAAAAAATAAAAAACAGCGATCTATAAACATTTGAAGTCTTTCATTTTTCTCAGGGTAATTTACCCAGTTTTCCTAATGTCTTTGCAGGCAAGAATTAAAACTTCTAATCATTTAAGTAGTCATGGGGGGGGGTACATTGAAAAGCACACAACACCCAAAAGGCCATATGCAGATGACTGGGGGAGAATCATCCCCTATAATTCTGCTCAATAATGGACCATGTGTTTTGCACTATCAACATACCAAACAAGATGTTTCTACTGGTGGAAGAATGGAACATCTAGAGTATGTACAACCAGCAAATTTTTGATTTGATATAATGCCCGCTCTTAGGGGTGGAACACACATCTGGTGTTGTAGACCATACCAAACCCCTGTGGCAGGGGAGAATGTAGGCCCCAGTGGGGAAGCCACTGCAATTGTTTTGTTTGGTGGATGTGATGCACCTGCTAAAGTACCATCCAAGTGTTTGTGTTTATACTCATAGGTTAACTTATTATAGCAGCCGCTGTTTAGATGTTCTTGTTTCTTGCTGTTTGCATTTTTATAGTAGATGGGTCACCAGCCCACGGAAAACTGTAGATGCAGAGACTGGAAAGTTCAGTGCCTGCTACAATAGGAATAAGATCATCGCACACCTACCACCCTCTCCAAAGCTCAGGGACTTTTGCAGAAGAGGTTGGTGGAAAGAATGTAAGAGCCAGAGGAAGGGGTGGAGTGTTAACTGGAAGTGTACTCTTACCACTATGCAGGCAAGCTATAGTCACACCTCCTTCCCACACTCATCAAAGAGTCAAGGGGGGACTCAGTTACACCTCCCACCCAATCAGTCGACCTTAGCTGCATGTGGGGGAGGGGCTAAGGATATATAAGCCGAGAATGCCAGGAGGCACCCCCTCACCATTTTCTGTGGCTGTTGGGAAGTCACAGGATGTATATTTGAGTGTGGACTTTCCAGTGCAGCTGTAAATGGGGGGTGCCTACTCCTCTGTAAATAAACCCCCACCTTATGCTCTGTTAAAAAAAAAAGACAATGATAGGTGTTTGGATAGATAGATGAGGTCTGTCTATACCACAAGTGGATGGACTTGCACTGGGGAACATCTGGGGATGATGACTTGACACAGTGGGCCTTAACACCCAGGACAGAGTATCTGGGTTCCAGTAGGGGAACTGTGAGAGGATGCTGGTGGGGACAGGGCTATAAAGATGATTTAGATTGTTTGAGACATTCTGTATGAAATACAACAAAATTTAATAAAAGCAAATTTTAAAAAACATAAAAGCACAGAGCATTATGTTAAAGTGGTCCCTGAATTGATACACACTGAGGAAATGATGCATGGGGGCATAAGAATTTACTAGCAGTCATATGTATTTCATGGTTTTTCTTTAATGTGTTTGTGCATTTTTCATCAGCAAAATCTCAGTGATCTCATTCAAGATAAAAACATGTATTTTTTTGTAAGTCCCCTGTATCCAGCCTACTGCTTTCCCAGCACAGACACATTGTTTTTATTTTTAGATAAAAAGTGGAAATGTACTTACAAATTCAGATACCAGAATTCTGTTGACCATGTTATAGTGCCAAGAATTCAGCTGAAAGAATAGTGTACTATCCTTTTTCCTTGTTATTTTACTCTGGCATCTTAATATGGTACTGATATTAGCTTGATTTTATGAATTTGTGAAAATATATAATTCCACTTGGGAATTTAATCTGTAGTAACATTCTTTTAATTGCCCATCTATCACTTTCATTGAATAAGCTGTATAAAATTTAAATCAAGAATTTTAATACATAATACTCATTATATTACTAATTGGTTAGAAATGCAGGCCTTGGTCATCATTTGTTATAATGACTCTATTGAATATTTTCTTAAGGCACAAGAGGCCCAATTATTCATTAGATTACATCTTACAATAAAAAATTCTCTTTGTTCATTCTACATACAACCAGGAATAAGATCTACAGAGATTCCTTTGTGTTCAGTGCAGTTTTGGGATCCAGAAGAGGGAAAGGTCAAGTGGAACAAACATGCTGCTCCTGGGTTAATAGGTTGCCGGAAATGTGCAAGGTATCAAGGGATTTCCTTTCCTCTTTTCCCAAGCTTTTTCTATTGTTTGGCCCAGAATGAGGTAATTGTTCTTTACTATTTGTTGTATGCTGTAAAGATCCTGGCTGAAATCACTACAGGTGGAACAGGATGGCCTCTACCAAAGCTAGTCAGACAAACTCCCACCACAGAGGCCAAGGTCTCATTTCCTGGGACTAAAAGGTCATTGCTCTTCTTATTTATTCTTCCCCAGCAGGCTGCTCTGCAGGTCACCTGGCAAATGCACTTTTCCTTCTTAGATCCAGTCTCAGTATACTCATAAATGATACTCTAAAAATGGCGTGTCACACATAATTGCCTGTGTCAGTTGCCAATCGATTTTGTGGGTGACCAGTCAGCTTCTTTGATTAGGGTGTGAAGTAAATGCTACCAAGGTTACTGGCTGATTTCTCCTTTGTGGTTATATATTGGATCTCCATCAGACCTGAGTTGTCAGACTCAAGGACAAGTGCCAACAGAAGATGTGACACAGTAAGGCAGGGAAATACAATTATTTAAGATTTTTTTTTTCAAGTAGGCAGACTATTGCACTAGAGAATCTGGAGAGATAATGTCTAATAAGGTACACATTTCCAGCCACTTCACTGAATTTTGTTTTAGGATTAAGAGTGAAAGATAGTAGGACAGCCTCCTGAAGGTCCTGGGATAGGAACATGCTTGTCAAAACAGAGATGATGGGGCTGGAACCATGGCTCAGGGGTTAAGAGCACATGCTGTTCTTATACAGGACCAGAGTTTGAATCCCAGTATCAACTGGCAACTAACAACCATCTGTAACTCCAGTTCTAGGGGATTTGATGCCCTCTTCTAAACCCCAAGAGCATTGCATGACATGGGTGCACTTACGTACATGAAGGCAATACATTCATACATATAAAATATAATAAAGTATTTTAAAAAACAGAGACGAAGGCTGATGCCTATTTATAAGAAGTAGCATATTAACTTGAAGATTAAGTCAAAGTGAATCAAAAGTCTCTAGATTTGGTGCCAGGATCACAGCTACTATGATACTTTTTAGACCTAGGCCTTTGGAAAGACCTTGACTTTCATGTAGAAAACAATTATCATTAGTGAGAAACGAAACTGTTGGGGAATTAAACTGGATCCCGCAGACCTGGACCAGTGTAGCTGCAAATAAAAGCAAGGGGCATTAAAGATGGATAAGTGTGTGTGGTGTTAGGGGATTCTCAAATGTGAGTTTACTATAGCTCACCTACAGGTCTTGATTAAACCCAGAATTCTAGGCTGTCCCCCAGTTACTGATTTAGTTTTCTGGTGCTTGAAAGTATGTACTTCTAACACATTTCCAGATGATGTTGATGCCCATGTTCCCTTACCCACACATTGATAGTTAATGTGGTAGATTCAGTTCCTCATTATTGGAACAACAAAAGAGTTGCTACTGAATTCTGGTAAAAGGGGAGAGCCTTCTTGTGTTTTGTTCTTCTTCCTAGCTGAGAGGACCATAGCATGATAGTAAAAGAATAAGCCTCAAATACGTAAGACAATGTCAACTTTCTAGAAGAAAGATCTGAATACCAAGAAGAGGATGTATGTCTATAAGTAGAGAAACCAATTGGGAAATAGTAGTTCACAAGAAGAAGGAAGTAGCTATAGTTGGGGAAAGTTGATCTTTTCCATATGATCCTTGGAGAGTTCCAGGTTCAGAGTTAGCAAGAAAAATGAATGTTGGATATATCCTTAATAGAGATGTGGGGTTTATAAAGAAGTGACTACATTAAATATTACTGGCAGAATGTACCAGTTGACTTCCAATAACCCAACATGTAACCTTCACAATGTTCTATGAGTCAGGATAAAAGTCATATATAGGCTGGTGATTAATTTTGCTTATGAAGGCATAGCTGAAGACCACCAGATATTTGATAAAAACAGTAAACAGATATAAAAGATTACAGAGGTAGAGACTAATTGACCCTAGAAAAACCACAATTAGTGCTTGGAAAAAGAATAACACAAATCTGTAGTTAGTGTCTTCAGAATAATGAGAAGATATTACTGACTATAACAGAAGCAGCAACATATGGTAAGTAAAATTAAAAAACAAGAAAGAGCTCCTGGGAAATAAACATGATGGCTAACGTGTAACTTAGAGTAGAAGTGTTAGATGATAAATCCAGGGAGAATGCTCAGAAAGAAAAGAAAGAACAACAACACAAATGATTCATCTGAATAATAGGAATTCTAGATATAAAATATAAAAAAAGGGGAAAGAAAAATATATACTGGAAATATATTTTTTAAAGTTGGATAAAATGAACTTTCCAAAGCATTAAGGGGATCTAATGAATACGGAGTAAATGAATAGAGAAATAGAAAGTTAAACACACAAAAATTCAGGACACGGAAGAAGAAAAGAATATCCCAAAGGCTTTTAGGGCAGGAACAGAAGTTTACGTGCCAACGAAAGATGGAATCCAATTTCTCTTTATTGACCTGGAAGATAAGAGACAGTGAAAAGGTGCATGAAGGGAAGGCTGTTTCGAATGTCGAAGGTTCTACCTTCACTGGAAGGCTAAAATTAATATTATTCCAAATTAGAAGGTAGATTGTATGAGATAAATGTAACTTAGATTTGCAAAGACAGCTCCAGAAAAAATAAAAGGTAAAAAAGTTTCCATTAGAAAGTTTGTTTCAGGAGAGGAGATTGATGGATGTATGTGTGTGGTAGAAGGAATTTTTAAAAGAAATCTTATAGACTATTTTTTTTTTCAAAGTCCATACATTACTTGTAGAAATATTTAAAAAGAAAAAATGAAACCCCAATCTCCTTTACCATAAAAAGGGCTGCAGTTTTATGATAATATGCATGATGAACACAGAGTTTTTATTATGAATTTTTCCATTAAGGAACATTAGCTGAAATAACCACCGGTTCTAGAAAAATATTTTAAGAATTACAGTGCAGAACTAGCTGTTTATACCAGCAACAACATTCCTTTCCCCAGCTGTATTAAACCCAGCTGCTTAGCAGTATAGGAAATCATGAGTCAAAGAGAGGCACTTTCTTTTTATCCAATACAAAGTGGGCCCAATTAGTATAATTTTGAGAACCCATGAAAATAGAAATACAGATGTGAAAATATCCCGATATTGTCAGCACTTAAAAGGAAGCCACAAATCAATAAATTTGCCTTTTAAAAACATGGGACATAAAGGGATGCCTCACTATAATATGGAATTATGCATATTCTGATACAAGGAGCTTATTGCTCAGGAACTAGTGTGACTTTAGAACAAGCAAACATTTATAGATCTGTTTTTCTTCTGTGGCAGATTTGGTAAATTACAGGTAATAATTATCTCAATTGACGGAAAGAAGGATCATGAATATGGAGGATGCTAAGTGCCATGAGCTGGCTCCCATTTTCTTGGAAACTATAACTCAGATAGAAACTTATCAATATACCTCTACCCTCAGCCCCTAGCAAAAATAAATGAGATCCTTTAATAGAAAGTTTGGGGAGAATTGCTTGCTCTCCTATGAGTGAGTCCATAATAGAACAAGTGAAAATAAACTGAGCAAAGGATGAGACTGAGCAGAAGCCTTCTGTTCTAACTAGTTCTGACTATTTTAACTCAATTGAGATATTGATAGATGAAATGGATGGCTAGTAACACTTGACTTGACATGCGTAGGGACACATATTAGAATTTAAAGTGAAACTGGTATATTGGACAAACAGTCATATGAATGATGATGAAAGAAGGGATAAAACATGGGCTGGTAAGTAGAGAGAGGATAGGTGTCTAGCTGTTAGCAAATAAAAGGATATGATACCTGTGTTCTAGCAAATAATAAACTGATCATAACATGGAGAGGTAGATCTCCTATGTATTATGTAGTTATTTTGTGGTCATACAGTTCATTATCTATAAAACACAAAGGATCAACATGGGCCAGGGAGATCAGTCGGTGGGTAAAGTGCTTGCTTCACAAGCATGAGGACCTAAGTTTAGATCCCTGTCACACACATACAGAGCTGGATATGACAGCTTTGTCTCTATCCCCATTGTTGGTGGAGTGGAGACATACAAATCCCTAGCCTTGCCAAATAAGTGAACCCAGTTTGACCTCTAGTCAGCCTCTCTCTCTCTCTCTCTCTCTCTCTCTCTCTCTCTCTCTCTCATAGTGTTCTTATGAGAAAGTTTAGATCTATAAAGAGGATGAAGAAAGCATAATTCATGGGTTGGAGAGATGGCTCAGCGGTTAAGAACAGTGACTGTTCTTGCAGAAGACCCAGGTTCAAATCCTAGCACCCACATGGCAGCTAACAAATGTCCATAACTCCAGTTCCAGGGAATCTGACAGCCTCTTCTGTCCCCTGTGGGCATCACATGACACGGGTGCACTTACAGTCATATACATAAAATAAAAATAATAAATAAAATATTTTTTTAAAAAAGAAAGTGAAATTCTTTAGGATAAATGACACAATACTTGAAGAAGATTTAAAAAATGGTCTTCAGAAGTAGGATGGAATATTCCATGGAACACGAACCTCTTTTCCTGCTGAGGACAGGAAATATAACATTAAGATTTAGTAAAAAACTCCTGTTGTTAATGCTAACATAGAATAGCTGCCAGTTGAGCCTATTCTGGTGTTTGAATAATAAGGCAGACAAAATTCCTCACAACAACGAATGCAGGCTTGCCTGAGAATTATTTTTAGTTTGTGATTCTATGGATCAGGAATCTATAGAGAAAGAGAAGAAATAATTATATGTCTACAAACACACACACACACACACACACACACACACACACACACAAAGCCCCCTGAAGACCCAGGAAAGTCAATGTACAGCCCAAATGTCAACAGGCTTGAGACCATAAAGAATGAGCATTTCAGAGGCTTCCAAGATGGCTCAGTGTGTAAAGGTGCTTACCGCCCAAACTCAGAAATGATCTGAGTTTGATTCTTGGAGCCCATGTAAAAACGTAGATTTGGTGGTATGCATGTGTAACCACAGCACTCCTAGTGAGATGGGAGAATTGTAAAGAATCTTGGGGCCCAGCTAGCCTGGAGAAGTCAGTGTGGCAGAAACTGCAAGAGAGAGAGCCTGTCTCAATAAACAAAGAAGTTGGAGAGATGGCTGAGCAGTTAAAATGCTTGCTATTCTTCCAGAAGTCCCAAGTTCAGTTCTCAGCACACATGTTATGCAGTTCATAACCACATATAACCATGCCAGTCCCAGGGGATTTGACATCCTCTTTTGGCATTTGCTGGCAACTGTACTCATGTGTACATACCTCCCAGATACATATGCATATACAATTAAAATAGATGCAAATCTAAAAAATTCCAAGGTGGAAGGAGAAAACTCAACTCCTAAAACTTGTTCTCTGATCTCCACGTGTATACCATCACATATGTACTCTCACAGCCCTTGCACACATAATAATGAATAATAATAAAAATAACGGGTGTTTCAGTTTGAGCACAAAGGCAGGGTAGAACCTAGAGTCCAACTCAAAGCAGTTGGGCAGCAATATTCCTTCTTAAACATTTTGCTCTATTCAAGTCTTCAGCTGATTTTATGAGGCATACTTATAATAGTAATGTTTTCTGGTTACTCAGATGCAGCAGTGAAAATAGCAATTGATATTTCTGCTAGGAGATATTGGAAATAATTGATTTAAAATCCACATGATAATGCTTCATACAAATATTTTATGAGACATAAAGCTTCAGACAAATGCTAGGGGCATATGATATTGCAAAAGTAGATCAAATTATCTTCTGGCTCAGCATAAGGATTTTGAAGTCATCTACAGAAACAGATTAATACAAAGAGCAAGTCAATAACCTCAAAAATGAACAGAGTGATACAGAATGATATAAAATGAATCATAACAATAATGTGAATAAGAAAGGTCAATAGCTATATTAAATCCCAAATCAAAACAAGACATAAAAGATTAACATGCATATACACATAAAAATAATTGGGTCATCTAAGATCTATTTATACGGAATATGAGATTCAGAGTTGTTATTTTGGTATTAGGGCAAGTAAATTTTAAAAGCAAATTGATGATCACAGTCAAAGATAAATTTAGTAACCACAATCAAATTACTTAATTCATGCATAACAATAATTCATGGCACCACAAACATCTAAACAAAAGTGTCCAGCTGCTATATGAAGAAATGTTTGTTACTAAAGAGTATCTGCTCACAGTTCACTTTGTGCTATCATTTTTCAGCTGCTTTCCTGGTACTTGATTTTACAGACACAAAACTAAGAAAAATGCCTGAACTAGAAATTACAGGATTCAATAATATGCAAAAGAGAGAGAAGAAAACGTTTTGGAGTTTGAAACAATCTATTTTGTTATGTCTATATGAAACTGTTTACAGGAAGAAGTCACATATGCAGGTATCAAGATAGCATTTTAAGATTAGTTAAATACTTTGTTTTTAATTTAAAAATATTTTATTTGTCATTTCTATTTTTATTTTATGTGTATGAGATTGTGTTACCTGCATGAATGTAAGTACACCCATATTGTACAATGCCTGCAGAGGTCAAGGAGGGTGTTGGATTCCCCTGGAACTGGAATTGCCATTGGTTGTTAACCTCTATGTGGGTGCTTGGAATCAAACCTGGGTCCTCTGCAAGAGCAGCTAGTGCTTTTAACCACTGAGCCATCTCTTGAGCCCTTGTAAGTATTTTTAAAGTTGCAGCATAGGGAACCCACAAGAAAACAGAATACTCTATGAATAATTCCTAGATTGGCAAGGAGCCTCAATATAGCAGTATCAATAAAAAAGGGAATATGTAACTTCCAAATTCAAGTTTCAGCCAAAATAGTAAGAAAGTTTCTTTCTTTCCAAACATGCATAGCAACATAAAATAAGAAAGAGTTAAAAAGGAAGCATTTCAGCCTATGTGAGTGAAAGAGAAACAGTGAAGTAAAATAAAAGGGGAAAATTGTGGAAATTATGGAGAGGGATATGATATATTCAGGTTTATGCATATTTTTATTGAGTTTTTCTGCATTTCACACGTCTTAATCCATTTAGGCCCCTCCCCCAACTACATTCCCTTCTGCTTGCCCAATGAATTCAGTTTTTAATGTGCTGAGCTCTAAAAGCCAGTTGGATATCCACTTTGCAGATGTCCAGGGGGAAACTGGCTATCAATTCACTCATTTATACATGAATTAGTTTTTGAAAGCCATTTTGTGTCAGACACTGAATACAAAGTGATCTGTATTTTTAAAAATATTATTATGTAATATGGGAGAGAAACGATGGGCAAGCATAAACAATGCAACGCTAAAAATGCTGCTATGTTATACAGGCCTCCAGCTTGTGGTGAATAGTGAGAGCAAGTTGCAGAATTATATGGGGGCAATAAGAATTTATCTGGCTTTAAAAATGGTGTTGACATCTGTTAATCATTAGTCTAATGTGTAGTGGCTGCAGAAGCTGCGGCAAACGATTCTATTAGAAACACCCAAATTAGACAATCTGTTGAGAACAAGAGGAGATTTTACAATTGATCTGTTTGTCCCAATATTGGCAAATCTCGGACTACAGGCTGAAGGATTGGGAATGGGATATAACATTGGAAGAGGTGACTATCACGGCTAAGAAAGTTTCCAATATTACTATTTTCTTAATTTAGATTCTCCCAAGGCAGACCCTGACAAGGGTATAAAACCAAGTAGTTCATTAAAAAATAATTTCCATCACATGGAAATTATGTATTCCTTAGTGACTTGGTAGAATTTATAGGCATACAATCTGGATATGATGACTATTTCATGGATAGATCTTTCACATACTCCTTAAATTGTTTTCTGTGGATTTTGCTTGTAATGAATTTGATTATATATATTATTTTTGTAATTCTAATTTTTGTGATTTTGATTAACTTATGTTTTTAATGAATTATGTCAATGATGGAAAAATTTTGTCCATTTTGGTCATGAATTATCTACCAGCTATCCTAGTATTGAAAATTGCAGTTTCGTACTTATAATTGTAGTTTCTTTTGTTAATAACCTGGAAGGTCTAAGCAGGTGATTGACTTCTTTTAAAGAAAGTTTATTTTTTTATAGATACATGTTTAGTTTGTCTTCTCTTTTCACTGGCTACAGCCAGTCTAATGTAATGATTAATGAGGGTTATTTCAAATGACAATTCCCAAAGTGTGTCTGTAAAGCAACAACTTTATTTTCCATGTCATTTGTTAATTATAAATACAATCTGTACATATTTGACTTTTAGTATAAATTAACAGATATTTTCTTGCCTGTCTTTTGGTATCTATTGAGAGAATCATGGGATAATTTATATATAAATATGTAAGAAAATATAAAGAAAAAAACAATGAATGACTGGGTTCATTTCCGTACTTATTTAAACAAATGCTTGCTGACATTTGTTGGTATCACCGGTAGAAATACACTAACGAACAAAGCAGACAGACGCCTCACTCTCATCAAGCCTTCATTTTCACTGAGATTATGGTCAGAATGGAAAATGGCCTTAATCTAATAACATGATCTGGATGCTAAAATTATATTTAAAAATTCTGAATCCATGGCACAGAAGAAAAGGGATTATATACCCTTGGGAGATAGTTGAATTGTTTTTCATTTCTACCAGTCCTCTTTACGCTGACAGACTTTACTAGCTAGAAGCAAAACCTCTGCTAGTGCTTACCTTAGGAAGCGTTTTCTCAGTGTGTATTTGTTCTGCTTGAAGTGTTCGTTGTAAATAACTCTTCAGTTTATGGATTGCTGAACCAAGCTGAAAATGGTAATTTGTTTCCTAAGCTTTTTGATTAACTGGTAACAAGATAGAAAAATGAGAGACCTTGAACTACTGGATTTTATAGACTAGTATTTACCACTCACAATTTTCATTATTCCCACCCCTAAGGAGTTTGTTAGACAATGGAAAGATAATTAGGAAGCTGCAGCTCAGGGATTTATGGGTATCCCAGATATCAAGGTGTTGTTTGTTGAGACTTCTTTTCAATATCCTTTGATAATCATTAGCAAATTACATGGAAGAAGTTATCTGGTATAGGATAATGACAGGTTATAAGAAGAATTAATAAATACTGACTTAACACTGATATAGTAAAGACATTCTGAACATGCATTGAGTAAAAAATATAATCATAAGAACTTTAAAGTGAGTTTAGTATATAATTTAGTACACATGGAATTTATTATGATGTATAAAATATTACGGGAGAATGGAGAAAAGCATGTACAGATAAGATGATACATTGTGAGATCCCGCTGAGTGCGTATTGATTCCCCTGCAGCCTAAGCGGCTTCACTCTTTCCCCTCACTGGATTCCCCTTCTAGCCTTGGGCCAAGACCAACTCCTACTCTTTACGCCCCAGATCTCTACGCTATTCTTTTAGTCCAGACCTGCCCACTGGGTCCTGATCCCCAGCACTAAGGCCTGCTTAATTCTCCAACTTAGTTTGATAGACCCTCCACAGGCTTTCTCCACCCGCATCTTGCTCCTGGACTCCTGATACCCTGACACAGACCAGCCTACTACTCTTGTAAGTCAGTTCCTGTCCACTGTATCTTGATTCCCTCACAACCTGAGCAGCGCCACTTTTTCCCTGCACTCTTTCCTCCTTCTAGCCTTGGGCCCAGGCCTGCTCCTGCTCTTCTGCCTCAAATCTCTGGACTAGCTTCCTAACCCAGACTGGCTTAATCCACTAGAGTAGTTTGTAAGACCCTCCGTAGGCTCTCCTCACCCCCACCTTGTTCTTGGCCTCCTGATCTGCCTGCCTCACACCTGCCTACCACCCTGGTAAGTCTGATCCTGTCCACTGCACTTTGATTCTCCTGCAGCCTGAACAGCTCCACTCATTGCTCTCGGTCCCCCTTCTGGCCATGGGCCTAGACCTGCTCCTGCTCTTTCCACCCCAGAACCCTGGACTAAGCTCTTAGTCCAGACGTGCCCACTGCATCCAGATCCCTTGCACCCACACTAGGTCAATTCTACAGCTTCGATTTTTAGACCCTCAACAGGTTGTCCCCATCCTAGTCTTGCCTTTGCCCCACCCTCCATTGCCGACCATAGACCCTCTTACTACCCAGACCAGCCTACTACCCTGTGAGAACCTGAAGCACACACCAACTAACTTTTCATACCTGAGCAAAAAACAACCCAGCTACATCAACAATATAAACAGAACCAAAATTCAACTAAACAAAAGAAGAATAGAATTTCCTATCAGACTCACAACCAACAAAACACATCCATATGCCCAAATGGCAATGGAAAAACACAAATAAGAAAAACAAAGAGACTATGTCCCCAACAAAACCCACCAATCCTACAGAAGTGTAATACAATGACAATCACCCGGAAGAACCCCATGACCCAGATTTTAAAAGAAAAATCATAAACATCATCAAAGAACTTAAAGAACACACAGACAAACAACTTAAAGGACTCAAACTGGATAGGCATAAACTTGCAACACATCTGACAGAGGATTAATAGACAAAATTTACAAAGAACTCAAAAACAAAGAAATAAGACAATAAATGACCCAATAAAAATGGGCTAAGGGTCTGAATAGATCCTTATGTTCTCTCATTTGCAGGTCTTAGAACCAATCCCTTATATGTGAGTGTATATCCTGATGTAACAGCAGGAGCCAGGAAAACAAAAAGAAAGCACAGAGGTAAAGAAAGAGCCTTAGAGAGGGGGATAGTAGGAAACAGATGTTACCAAGGGGGAAATGGGGAAGATGAGTGTATTCGACTGGGAATGGAGGATAGAAAGACATGCAAGGAACTATGGGGGTAAAGAGAAAAAAGGACTCAAGAGAGGGGAGATAATATCATAACTGTAGGAGAGATCACAGTATTAAGATCTATTTTATAAGACCTTTATCTATTACATCACAGAATAATTTGTAAATAAATCATTTTTATCAAGAATGGCTAATATACTACTAATATGGCTAATAATACTATTAACATTTTAAAATAGAAACAGATGGATAACAGATGGCCCCAGCAGATTTATTAACTGTATTAAGATTTAAAATGTATCCTGCTTATTCACGTTTGTTGCTGCTCTATATATAATAATAATCAGGATATGGAAACAACTTAAATGTCCATCAACTGGTGAATGGATAATGAAAATGTGGTACATTTATACAATGGAATGCTATTCAGCTGTCAAAAAAGAAAATTACAAAATTTGTGGGTATATAGATGGAACCGGAAACAATCATCCTGAAGAAGTTAATCCAGACCCAGATAAACAAATATTGCATGTGCTCTCACATAAGTAGATGAATCTTGAGATATGTGTGTTTCAATTCAAAATCCATAGAGGCCAGGAAACTTATTAAGGGTCAAGGGAGGGTGAGGCTTTCTAGGAGGGAAGATAGAATGCAGTGGTATAAATGGGGCAATGGGAATAATGGAATATGAAGGATTAAATTGGGTGGAGGAATGGGAGGGTATAGTTAGAAGACAGAATGGAGAGGGATAACTAATAATAGAGGCCTTTTGAAAAGTCATATTGAAACTTACTACTGCAGAACCTTCTTAAAATATATACATACACATATAAAAAGAATTTAAGTGGAGTTACCCTATATTGGGGGATACAATGCTCCTACCAGACATCACAGGCTAGCAAGTTAGAAGCCCAATACCAGGAATGGATTCCCTCTTTTATAGTTCACCAGGAAGATCCCATAGAACTTCAAACAGTACTAGCTATTGTTATTGGTCTTGGTTATCTACAAGAACTTGACAGTAAGACCACATTGCTGAAGATACTACATATGTGAATTATAGAATATACAACAAGAAATCAAACCGGCATTGACCTCAAAGTTTTGCCTCTACTGACTAGCTTTCATACTGCTTGAAGGGGCTCTACAGGCTACCATAAGAGAAAAATTTACCATTAACCTTGCTCTGCTGTGAACACTGCAATTTATAATAATGACTAGCCTGGCAAGATCTGTTCACTGGTGTAATAATGGCACAAATGTTATGAGAGTAATCATGTTCTGATTGAATTTAAGGCCCAGTTCACAAGATGGAGCCCATACCTGGCTCTGTTTACAGGCTAGACAGGTCAGGCCATAGGGAAGAGCCTACTACTTTACTCTTCTTAACAAACATAGTATTAAACTGACTCTGAATGACTTGTTATACCCAAAGATTACTGCATCCCTCAACTCTCACCAGAGACGCTTCTTACAGAAGATGGTGATTAACACAGTGATGCACAACTGGTCACTGTACAGAAAGACTGCAGAGTGCTCAGCCCTAATAGGACACATATATCACACACTCTCTTGCCACAGCTCAGGGTTTATTGTGGAAGAGGGGTAAAAAGAGTGGAAGAGTCAGAGACGATATATGAAGCACCAAGGAAACTGTTTGCTGGACGCAACAGGGAAGTTGCACATAAGAATCCACAGTGCTTCTCACAGAATGCACAAGACCTGAGCAAGCCCATGTCTGACAAAATCACAGCATGGAGTGGGGAGGTGGGCAAGAAGCCCAGCCCTAACTGAGAATCTATTGCCAATTGATAACTGCTGGAGGAGAGAAAGGAGACTCAGGTTTTTTTTAAAGGATGTAATGCTGAGTAGATTGAACAGATTCTAGAGTATGGACATACATCCAAATGCGTTTGGGCAACACAAATTGGATTTGATAAACCTTAAAAAAGAATAGAGGACATGAAGTGATGGGGGTAAGGAGGTGGGGTTGTTTCTGAGAGTAGATGAGGGAGGGGGTCAGAATGTGACCAAAATACATTGTATATAATACTCAAAGAACCAATAAAATATTATTTTAAAACAGTGAAACACGTGTTAAAACATTAGAGAATTTAAAATAAATCAGCATGGGTTAAAATGTATTCTAAATAGGCAGTTATGAGAACTGATTATTACTAATATAGATGCAATATAATTGAATGGCACATTCCCGAAATGGTACCTCCTGAAAGTATTTACCCTACTGTACAATTCTTATGACCAACGAGCATGGATTAAACTTTGAGCATTTTATTTATTTTTTGTGAATATGTTAAGTTCCTTCACTTGTAAAGTGGACTTTTCCTGCCTTATAACAATGAATTGTTGGCGTATGAGATAATATATGCTCAAACCATATGTGTATCATTTTATATTCACCTACAGCTTATAAGCGTTATACATGTGAAAAGCTAAAGTCAACTGAATAGTGAAAGAAGCAACACAAGTTTAAGATATCTGGCTGGAAAAGTTGGTAGTCATTATGGAGATTCATTAATGCAAACTCAAGACAAACTTTAAACCATGTACTATAATAAATGCTATATATACTAAAATAAATTTCAGTTGAAATAAGCAGTTAGTATCAAAGAACATAAAACTGCAGAAAATTCCATGTTGTATTTTCATTGTTTTCTGAGAAATGATGCAATTATTGAAGAAATGTAGATAAATGAACCTAAGTGTAAAAATTTAATCTTTTCCATTCAAGATATAATATAGAACACCAAAACTTTCATAAAATTATCTCTTATTAATGTTAATAGCAGCTCACATGTGAAAAAATCATCCCATGGAAAAATACTCAGCTTTATTTGTTGGTATAAGGCATATTAATATTTTATGAATATTATATGCATATTAAAATTATAGTAGAAAAAGAAAAATGCTGATAAAGTAAATATTCTGGATTTAAATGGTAGTAATAAGATGTTTATTTCTTTTTTAAAACATTTTATTATTTTTAATTTTATGTGTATGAGTGTACTGTCTGCATGTAGATAGGCACACCCATGTTGTTCAATGCCCCACAAAGGTCAGAAGAGGGCTTTGGATCCCCTGGAACTGGAGTTATGGATGGTTATTAGCCCCCATGTGAGTGCTGGGATTCAGACCCAGGTCTTCTGCAAGAGTAGCCAGCACTTTTTTTTTAACTTTAAAAAAATCTTTATTGAGAATTTCATACACGCATATGTTTTTTTTTATCAAATACACATCTATTCCCTCCCCTCCAAGACCTCACATATCTCCCCATCTCTTTTTTTCTGACACATTAAAAAAAAGAAGAAAGAAAGAAAAAAAAAATACAGCCAGTACTCTTGTGTTGAGCCATCTCTTCAGCCCCATAAGATGTTTATTTCTTAATACTTTAGTATTTAGATCAGGATATCTGTTATGGTATCTTAAAATTTAATCATCACTGAGTTGGTAACATTTTCAACTTTCTAAGTGCTGTAGAAAAACACAGTGTGTCTCATGAATGATGTCTTAGATTTGACTAAGTACAATATGGGTTAATAGGTGTACTTAACATTCATTTTTACCTGTGGTAACACTAGGCAGTGCATTACAAAAGTCATGACACTTTAACTTGATATCCATGTTATTGGGAATATAGTCATTAAAACCCTCACAAACTAAATTATATACAAATTACATACGAATCTCACCTAATTTTGGAAGAAAAAAAAATCTATGTTACATCTATTCACAGAGTTAAGCACAAACATTAAAATGACAGGCATGCAGGCAATGTTGAGCCGTGGAAATATGTTTATCACTCATTCAAAATAGAATATCCAAAATTTTGTGACCCTTAGTTTAAATGAATGAAAGTAGTCTATCTATGTAAGATGAGAATCTTTGAAATTATAGAAATAAAAACATAATGTTCACAGGAAATTTTCTGTTAAGCCATTTGTGTTCATAAAATTGCATTTTTACTCAATAGCTCTAGAAAATCAAGGCTATTTGTTTTCATATACCCGTGCAGATATTTCTTTTTTGAACCTGAAAAAAGTGTGCCTAAATCATTCTGTGTTTCTCTGGAGAACAACTATTCAATTTAGAAACTAATAGGGAAGCAAATCTCACAACTTAAACGTGTTGCAAAAACTTATGTTCTGCTAATAAAATTTTAGAGTATTTTTTCCTTTGCTTCAGAATTGGAAGAAATCTGAACGAGGTTTTGATTAAATAAAGTGGAGCTGTATTTTTTCTTAATGTAATTAAGACTAAAAGTCCTATGCCTCCAAACATTGTATTGGACCTGAAGTAAATGGTAGAATTTGCCGTTTTGCAGTTTTAATGCCATTATTTAGAGTCTAGTATATTCTTGCGATCCATCAGCTATGATCATTTATGTGTTTGAAATACCATGTGTCAAAGATAATTTGGTTGGAATAACTCTGAGAAATTTTTTTGCAAACATCCTAATTATTAAAATACTATAATTTCTTTAGAAGGCTGTTATTAGACTGGGTCTATTATCTACAGGTAGTTCACAGTAAGAGAAATTGTTTGCCTACATTATGGGAATAATTTTTGGAAATAAGATTTTAAAAATTGTAATAGAGAAAAAAATCTTAATGGATGACATTGTCGTATTTCAGTAAACAATGCTTATTTGCTTCCAAGGTGCACACACACACACACACACACACACACACACACACACACGCACAGTGGGAGAACCATGTCAAAAGTCTTATTACTTTGGCTATTTAGTGGAATCAGTTTTCTTTTTGAACTGGAACATTATTATGGGCAACTCCACATTGGGTTATATGTCCTCTGACATTTCCTTTGTGTGCAATTTTGCCTGAACCCTGTGTTACGTTTCTGCCCTTCTATTAGTGTAGCCATTTTAGCACTGGAGCACTACTGTGATTTAGGGAAGGGGAATGCCTATATTAGTTTACAAATATTTGTCTTCCATCCATCTGTCCTTTCAGATAGCATTTACTGTGCTTGTGTTCTTAGTAGGCACTGAGCTACAAGGTAGTAATAAATATAAACATGAAGAAAGCACAGTCCCTGCCATTGAGGAACTCACAGATGAAAGGGAAAAATAGATGATATCAAGGCCATACAAATGTTGGTAGAAGTGAGGACCGAGTACACATGCTGGATGTCCTTGTACCATAAGGACCATATCATTTTCTAATTTCCTGATTCTTTCACTGATAAAGTCGCATGAGTCTTCATCGCCTCTTTAAATATTGCCCTCACCGCTCTGTGTACTCAGACCTATAAGTCAAACTTTACAGTGGGTTGTATATTTTTCAGATGTTTCCTGTGTGAGCAGTCTTGCCTGAACTCTATGCTACTTTTTGCCCATTAGATAGTAAACTCCTTGAGGGTAAGAATTCTTACATCTGTATTTGTGCTCACTATAGCACTTAATCTTCACCTGACAAATGCTAACATATATCTACAGTTCAAATAATTTCTGCCAGAAATGGGAAACTTTTGCATATTGTATGTATTTGGTACTGTATATGGGTTTTGAATGAAATCACTATGTTTCCTCTTTTAGAAACAGAAATATTATTTGACACTATCTGCCACTGGGTATCAAAAATTTAATTTGCTTTATGAAGTTCAGTTTTGTCTTAGTTTTGTTCCTAGCAATGTTTCTGTGTTTATCTTTTTTTCCGTAAATTGACAAATTGCTTCATCAGCTAAAGACAATGACTTGCATGCCCTCTGATGAACAATTTCCCACTTCCCAATTACCTATTTCGTAGAATGAATAAATGAAAGTTTTATACCACGTAAAAGGCCACAACATATGTATTATGTATTATACATACAGCAAGTATGACATTCAGTATAACAATATGTGCATGTATATATTGTATATATTATGTTTTATGGCATGATATATGTCATAAATGATATCTAATACATATAATTTGTCATTTATAACCAGATTATGTATAACATGCACATTGTTCTATATGATATATAACATGCATATATGTTGTATACATTCTCATGTGGTATATGTGATATAGAACATATGATATACAGTACATACAATGTGTATATGTGTGTATTGTATACATATGATGTGTTACATA
This sequence comes from Nannospalax galili, assembly GCF_000622305.1. NCBI lineage: Eukaryota > Metazoa > Chordata > Mammalia > Rodentia > Spalacidae > Nannospalax > Nannospalax galili. The sequence goes on from NW_008333523.1 coordinate 487,325, forward strand.
TCATACATGGCAATTGTGCTAGATAGCTTTAGTGTCAACCTGGTTGAGGGACCCTCAATTGGGGAATTGCCTTCATTGGACTGCCCTGTGGCCATGTCCATGGGGCATCTTCTTGATGAGTGATGTGGGAGAGCCCAGCCCACTGTGGGTGGTGCCACCCCTGGGCAGGTGGGCCTGTGTTGCATAAGAAAACAGGCTGTGCAGGGGCCAGGGGAGCAAGCCAGTAAGCAGCATTCCTCCATGCCCTGTGCTCCAGCTCCTGCCTCCAGGTTCCTGTCCTGAGTTCCTACCTTGGGCTCCTTGATGAACTGTGACCCAGGAGATGTAAGCTAAATAAACCCTTTCCTCCCCAAGTTGGTATTGGTCAGACTGTTTTGTCACAGCAATGAAGAAACAAACTAGAACAGAAATATCAAATATATTTTTCCCAGTGACTCTGTTATCTTAGTTTCACAGTTCATATATTATCTATCATTTTAAGAAGCTCGTGTGGCATTTATTCTTTTCTGGGTGTGTAGATGTGCCAGAATGTCTGATGTAGAAATGGAAAAATGGTGCACACTGAGTGCAGAATTCTGTCTACCCCACTGATGATAGTACAAGAAATACTTCTTCTCATTCTTGCATTGTCTGACAATGTGAACCTCAGGCAATTTTACTCTTGGGAAAATTGTGACTGTGACAACTCTTTAGTGGGAGAAGTTGCAGTTTTAGTGACTTCACAAATACTAACAACTATAATATATTATTAGTTAATGTGATGCTAGCTACTCGAAGGAAACTCAGTTTTTTTGAAACAATAAAACACCGATAACTCGTAATACTGCTCATTAGTAGGCAATTTTAGCATTTGAGATAATTTGAACTCCTTTTGTTCTGTGATTACATGGTGTTCCATGCTTCGTTTTCGAGACAATACGGCACAGACTTGACAGAATATCATGTGTAGGATGGTATTTGTGTACCAGTCTTAGAGGTAGCATGCATTTCCTCTAATATTTTATTGTATAGAGGGAAGTTGATGACTAAGTCCACCTGCAAGGGCAGCTTGGAAATATAATCAACCTGGACATCTAGGAAGATGGAGAACTAGGTATATTAGTCAACTAGCAGTTTCTTAAGGACAAAGTAGCACATTTCCAACTGAAACCTGGGATCAATCACTAACTAAGTCTTACTTTTACACAGAGTCTAAAATTAGATTAAGAATTCTAGCTCAGCCAGATTACAGAAGTTATTTAGTGAAATGTGATTGTTTGACAAAGATCAAAGTGTGTGTTTGCTGGGAAGTAGGATGAGAGACAATCATAATTATTTGGAGTTGTTCATTTAAGTGGTGGGAGATGATTTGTGATAATGCTTCTCTGTGCTTGGTCCACAAGCCTCACAAATTCATGGAAATCAATAAATTCAAAACTTCATGCTCACTGTGAAACTTTCCATTCCGCGAAAGTTCTGCATATCTAAAAAGCCACCAAGAATCTGAAAGACATCATTTTAAAGTTGAACCAACGTGTGTCATTCTGGTAAAGTTGGTAGACATGCCCTGGTCAAGCATTCCAATGGATATAGAATTGGCGACCCAAATAACAGTGTGGAATTTTTGATTCATATTCTTAACAATACCGAATAGTGCTGAACTTAAGAAGCAAAATCTTTGATCGTTAAATAATACCGGTGATCAAAGCACTCTGCTTAGAGAGCTTATGACTGCATTAATCCGTGCATGCCATCCCCCTGCCCTGATGAGATAATTCTCACTGAAAAGGAACAAGTAATTCCAAAGCAAGAAGGGGAGGTTACAGAAAAGAAAAATGTATCCCAGAAAAAAAAAAAACTAAAGAAAAACTTATGCTAGTGGAATAGTTGCATCATAAAATAGATGCAAATAAAAGTGGAGGTAAAAACCTGTTCAAAACGTCATCAGGCTTCCAGGAATTAGAAATTTATTAAAAGGTACAATAGATTTTTCCTATCTCAACAGAGTACCTGAGAAAAGTTCTGTCCAACATGGCTAAAAGGACAGTTCTTTGTTAAATCATACTGAGTCAGGGCCTCTTTAGTACTGTGGATGCTTTTCGCTTGCTGCCTCACTGTGAGTTATCTCGCTGCCCTCTGAGAGCCTTTTAAATTTTAACATATTATAGTTAAGATTTATTTTGATTGACTATTATCAATTTCTTTCTCTTTATTGTCTTGTAAACATGGTTCCTTAGTTTATTGCTTCTTATATAAGAAAAAATAACATCTGAGGGATAAAAGGAAACCATCAGCAGTTTTTTAGGGCCTAGTGTAAATACAAATGGATTTTAAACTTGGATGGTGTTAAACGAGGGGAAATTGCTTTATAGGCCATTGGCCAGGCTTTCCAGTTTGATTAATATCTCACATTATTATTGTGAAACAGTCATTACATATAGGCCTGATTTAATGGGATTTCACTCTCTAGAAGAATGACTGAATAATCCTCATGTTCAACATGGACCTGGATCATTGTGCAATGCCAAAGCCTCTTTGTGCATGTTTGTTTATGGCTCTTGGACCTTATTTCACCTTCTCAATACACAACAACATGATTCTTTCATAAGATACAGTCTGAGGAAGAGCTACGTAAGACTTGCAATATGTAACAAACACCACAGCAGAGATTAAGTTCTTAGAAGATCTGATTGTGAGAGCCTCATTCAATTTTCTGAATTCTGAAGGAAGCATAAATAGGAAGAAATACTTGCAGAAATTGGAGGAACGGTGAGGAAAGGAGAGAAGAATATAGTTGACGTCCATTTTTCTTCAGTAGTCCTAGTAAGAAATGAAGGAATACTGTGATCTTTTTTTGTATATTTTTACCGAGTTTTTGTACATTTCATACAAAACATCTTAATCATCTTTATACCCCCTCCCCCATCCATACCCCCCACCATATTTCATGCACTCTGTCATGTATGTTAAAGCCTATAGAGTCAAGTTTGTGTGTCACATGTTCCTCAGTGCAAGTTTAGCCACTGAAGTCTAGTCAGCTTAACTAGAATCTCTCCCTTAAAGAAGATAAATTCTCCCTCATTCAGCACTAATCCACCATGTTCCTTACTGAACAGATTTATTTAGAATAAGCAGGAAGTTAGAAAATCCCCTGTTCAAAAATACTATAAGAAATCATTTGAAACCAGTATTTAGAAACTCTGTACTTGGGCCTACAAGCTAACTAGATGCAGGACTGTAACTGGGTTTGTACCACCTGATATATAGACAAAAACCAGAAATTAGATCTTTAAGTTGGTTTTAATTCAGAGCACCAACAATATGGGAAGACAGTGAATTAGCATCCTAAAGATCTGTCTTCCATCTCCTCTTTAGCAAATTATGCAGGGAAGGGAAACAAAGGCAGTCAATTATTTCAAAGTTTAGTCTTGCCCCTCTGGTCAAGTGGTCAGTCTTGTTACTGACATTCCAGGTATTGGTGGGTTTTTTTTTTTTCCTTAGTGTTTCCTTTCTCTGTGTAGCAGGCATGGATTCGGCTTTCCCTGATTATCATCTCTCTGAGAAGGCAAAGTAAGTGCTAAGCAGGGGGCATGTTCACATACAGCAAGACTTCCTAATCTTGCATTTCTTTTGAACCTTCCTTTTGGATACCCAGACAGAAGCTTAACTCAGAACAAACAAACCATAAGCATAAAAAATGAAGTAAAAATGTGCTCTTATGTTAAAGAATGCAAAGTGCCCCTATCAGGATGAAAGCCTGGCATCTCTGACTTCATTTTCTATGACTTTCCTTTAGTTTGGGTCACCTGGACAAGATTTGTGCATAATTAAGCTGTCCTGGACAAGATGTGCTCCCATCATTGTCCTGTCATTGTCTCAGCTCTAGTCTGTCCTGCAAGGTGGTGCAATTAATTGTTAAATGATTAATCACTGAGGGTGCAGTCTTACTCTTTTGGATGTTGTCCTTCTGGGGAGAGTGCCTATCTTGTCAGTTTTTGTTTCTTAGAATTCAGGGTGACGAAAGAGGAAAGGTTAAGTACAATAACTTATTTTGGTACCTTTTGCCAAAGTACAGACGCAAAATCAAGTCAGACATGACAAGCTTTAATCTTGCTTTTAGTTACCTTGTTGGTCCCAGTGAAGAGCCAATGTTGGCTTTTTATTTTTAGCAAACGTGGTTGCCAAGTGCCTTTTTAAGTTGAACATACTTAGATTTCATTGTAAGAAATTCAACACAGAAAGAAAAAGTAGGTCCATTTTGTCAGTTGATAGCTGAAGTTATTCGTTCTGTTCTAATTATCACGTTTTGAGATGGCCATTCAGAAACCAAATTTTTGTTTCCAAAGAAGTGTAATAAATTGTAATATGTTTAGGAAATATCACTTGAAGTTGCTTCACATAGTTGAAAATGGCTCTTTTAAAGCTGTATTAGTGTTTGATAGGTGTTTATGAATATTTCAGACATTTAAACTCTTCAATAACTTCCGTAGCTTATTGCGAGCCAGGCACTGTGCTGAGTCCTGCAAATGAAATGAATAACATGAGCGTGAAAGAAAAAAAATTTACATGTAGACTTTGTTTCTGAATCCAATTTTTGACTATTTTGATTCTGTAAACTTTAAATCAGCATAGGGAAATCAATTTTAAATTTGAAACCCCCTATAAGACTGTTTAAAAGCTTATGTTATGTCCTTTGACATGCTAGAAATGCTTAAGTAATATCTTCCTGGTTATGTTTCTTAGACTGTAGAGGAAAGAGTATGTGTTCAAAAGTTAAATTGTGGTCCAGTTGCCCATATATTTCTAAATCTAAAATACTACAAATGCAGCAGATTGTAAGTTTCATGCAGATGGTATCATATGCTATTAAATAAGGTAATCCTAAGATGCTACTTAGAAAATGCCACATTTTTCCTACTTCTGTCAGTAGAGTTATTAACTAGTATTTTCTGTGTGGCATTCTCACAGCCTCAGGTGCATGCAGTATTTTAGCAAAAAAAGGAGATTAGATTAACTATTGTTAAAATTCTTTACAAAGACGTGGAGGGGGACCAAGACTTGATGTACGATCTGATCTTCTTGGCATGAAAATAATGAATGACAGAGAGAAAGAAAAAAAAATGCCTTAAAAATACTCTATTGATATTTGGATTAGAATTATGATCTTTTCTTCAAATTGGAAGATAGTGACCCCTGAATATGCATCCAGTCCCTTCAACTTCAACGGGCACCCAAGTTGCCTCTTAATAGAAAAGAGTAAGTACTTCTATTGTAATTTTTAAAGAAACTTTGGTGGTTGAGGAGGGAAATAGGATATGGATGAAAATCTCTATGGTGTGAGAAATATGTATGTAGAGAGTGTTTTAATGCTTGTAAAGTACTAGGAATTGGCAACACTAAGAAGCCATTGTCACCTCTACATCTGAGGATGAAAGGGGAGGAAGCTGTTAATAGAACCAAGTGAGAACTGTGACAGTAGAAAGCTACAACCAAGTTTTGCAAGTTGTCCTTTGCCTTCTACATGTGCACTGTGGCATGCACATCTCCCCTCCCACACACAAATAAAATCTAATAAAAATATATATTTAAATTAAGTAAATGGCTCCTGAAGAACAACAACCACGACTGACCTCTGGAATTGACACACATGAGCATACACAAATTCATGGCCCTGCACACATGAACACACACACACACACACACACACACACACACACACACCCTGTAAGGTCTAATAATGTGTGTGGTGAAAATGCAAGTTGAATAATAATATTAGACAATATTAGCCAAAATTTGAAGTTGTATGGCTAGTATCCTTGGTAAGTTATTCAGAATGATTATAGAATAAATATATATATTTTTTAATTTCCAAAAAATAAATAGAAAAAAATGAAGAAAAATGCACCTTATCAAGTTTTAAGGGAAAAAAGTAATGTATAAAATAAGGACCTATTGGAAAAGCAAGAAGAATAGTAAAATATTAGAGCTTGGAATTCAAATGTGTATGTATGTATGTGTATGTCATAACACATATTAATAGCTAGTCTTTCCAATTAAAAGGCAAGTAGAGTAACTTTTATAACCAATATATAGCTAAATGTTACAGAAGTAATATCTAAAAAACTAAAGAATGTAAAAAAAATCATGCATGTTACAATAATGTGTTTACTTATTTTAAGCTATGTTATTATCTATATTCAAATAACAGTCTTTTAGTATTTTTGCAATCACATGAAAAATGTACTCCAGACTGAAGAAAGCATATTGCCTTTTTAGAAAATACATGTGGATTTACCCTTTATTGTTTAAAGTGTATCATCAAATTTCACTGAATTTATTTTGCATAGGTGAAAAGGAACTACATTTTATATTTTAAAATGCATTCATATTTCAAGGAAGAAATCGTAGTAGAACTAGGAATAAAACTATAATTATAATGCAATGTATCAAAATTTGTGTCATGCATCTATAGCAATAGAGACATATTTAGGGTGCTAATAATATAGAGAGAGCATAAGAAAAGATATGAAATGAATGACTTAAACTCTAATTTAATAGGTTAGTAAGAGACAAGCCCAAATAATGAAGGAAAAAATAAAAATTAAGGAATAATTATTAAATTTGAAACTTGAATGATACTCAAAAGTTATACAGTTATATTTTTTTAAAAAAGAAAATTTATAAATAATTTAGTCAGAATGATGAAGAAAGAGAATGTACAAATAAACAGGTCAGATAAATGTCAGTAAGTTTGAAGTGGAAATTTAAGTACAGAAATACTACCAGAATGGAGCAAGGAAGCACATCTAAGCATAGCATAAGAAAGGAAAGTTATAGGGCCACCTTACTCACAAATATGGGTACAAAGCTTCAAATATGTTATTATCAAATGAAACCAATGAGTCTGAACCCTGGGTACCACATAGTGGAAAGAGTGAACTGACTCCTCCAGGTTGTCCTCTGACTTTCAAGCATGACACCCCCTAAAATGAATAAACAAATAAATGCAAAAGAGCTTTCAAAAGATGAACAGACAGAATCATTTCCTTAGGTGCAGAAAATAGATTCAGTACAACTAAACAGTTTGTTGTGAAAATAAACCCTGCATCAATTATATGTGAAAGGGAATCTCCTAACCTGATACAGGGTATTTCAAAATAGCAAGGGTTTACTTAGTCATGAAATATTATCTAGCAAACACTGCCCACTCTAGTAGCTTCTATGTCACATAATAAGGGACCTACCCAGCTCTTTTGCAACAGCTGAACAAAAGCAGCTATAGACATTACAATGGAAGAAGCAAAACTACTGTTCTCAGATGATGTGACTTCTTCCTTAGAAGGAATACAAAAGAACCTACAGACACGTTATGCAAATAAACAAGGATGCCTAGCAGGGGACACCTGCATTTAAATATGCTACAGCAGACAGAAAATAATATGAAAGAAGACAAAACTGAAATTTCAAATTCGTGATGGAGTTTTAGTGCCCAGCTCCTTTGCTCAGGATTTCTCTCTCTCTCTCTCTCTCTCTCTCTCTCTCTCTCTCTCTCATATGTTTCATAGCGCGCAAGGCATGACAGCCTTCCACAGTTCCTAGATGCACACACAGACTCAGACACACACACATAGGTGGAGAGAGACAGAGAGAGAGAGAGAGAGAGAGAGAGAGAGAGAGAGGAGAGAGGAATTAGAGTAACTAACATAAAATCTGTTGGAAATCCCTGTGTAGGCCAAAGGCTGTAGTTTGATGGTAGTTGGTCAAAGCAAAGGTCAGCAGGTGCAGTGGTGGGAATATATTTTTGGAGACCTTTTAAATTAATTTTGTCTCTATTTCTATGGTGCCTTCAGCACATTGTTGCTCCATCTTCCAGTGCTAGACTTTTACATGACTGGGCCAGTTTGGCCTTCATGAAGGAAGCCTGGTGGGTAGGAGACTATATTACCTTGGAGCAGGTGGAGGTACTGAAATTATGGCTACTCTCCTATAGTTCCTTAGGAAAAGGCTCCATGACTTTAATACCAACAATCCGCATTGATTCTTCTTACTTATATGTGTATTTATGCTGCACAGTGTGCTAATTTGATAATGCATACCATATACAATAAAAATTAATGTAGCTGACATTTCAATCCCTAAATATTTTTAAAAGGTTTACTAACATGTACTTTTACCTACTTATGAGGTAGACTATGTTATTTCAGTAACTTGTGGTTATATTTAGGAGACCCTGGTAGAGAACTGGTAATGGTGGTAACTCGAGAAAGAGACAGTTGCTGATGAATGCTACTTTTTGCCTTATTTTCTAGATAGGCTTTCTAGTTCATTATTTTCCATTTATACTTGTTGCATAAAAATTATGCTTATCTTTCATTTGACTAATTTCAATAACAAGTTTTCCATTTCTTGAACCTCTAATTATTTTCTAAATGTGTATTTTTATCATGATACAGCTCTCTTATGTTTATTTTTTCTTTTCTGGCCTCATCATTTCAAGTACATCATTCTTTCTTGATCTTTTTATCATGTTACTGAGTTTTAAGTTTTCTCTTTGTAGTAATACAAAGTCACTTACTATGAATTATTTTCTGTGTGGTGTCACTGGATTATAAAACCATGCTTGTTTGGAGTTGTCTTTTTTTGTTTGGTTGGTTGGTTGTTTCCCTTTTTATGAATTCTGGATGATCTGAACATTCCTGCAAAGTAGTTTTCATTTGCTTCTTCTAATATTCTTGTGGTAATCATCATCATCAGACCAACATGTACCATAAACTTCTCAGTTTATGGAATTCTAGCCTGTATAGCTTGCAAGAATATGTATCAAACCTACATGACCTACATGAAATGCTGATCAGTATAGCTCAAGCAGACAAGGCTTCCTTCTTAAACATCTCTGCTTTTATTTGAGGTTTTTTTTTTAACTGATGGTGCAGTCCTTTAAATATCTTGGAATGTTCCAAGTCTCGCTTGGTTCCATCTTACTTTTTAAGCAGACTGAGGTCTTATGTCCTTTTGTTCATATAGACATTAAAATACAGTAGCTATAAAGTATAAATAGTTCACATATGCTGCCTATTTCCTATATATGTATAGCCTCCCTCACAATTGAAATCCATAACCAGAGTGGTGCTGGAACTAACAGTCACCACCATCTTAATTTGCATTTCTAAGAACACAGTAAAAATTTATCAGATGACAAGAATTTTGTGTTTGATACAAGGCACAGTAGAAAACAAATGAAGACATATGGGGAACCCGTGTCTCTTGGGTTTCCCAAACATGTGCTAAATGTTATTTTCCCACTCATTAAATATAGGCTTATTCCTGTAGTACATTTCTGTGAGGAATAGGTATGTTGGAACAATACCTTTAAATTGTATGTATGTATAGAATTTGAATACCATGTAGGCATACTGAAAGATAACACTCAGTATATGTTCACATAAAAGAAAAAGGCTATTTTCTTTACAAATTTATATATCGTAAAGATCTTTTTCTAAGGGATAAAGATGGTAAAGTGATGAGACGATTACATAGTTCAGTTGTTCAAAATAATTAAATGTAATAAAATGCAACAAAAATGAAGTATATGTACACGCATGTGCAGGAGTTAAAGAACGTCACTAATTTTTCTACCTATCTGAGGATTTTAACTGGTTGATAAAAATTTCAGTAATACAGAAGATTATTTTACTTAGAGTCATTTCATATTTAAGTTTTTTATTCTCATTAAATGTACATATGTTGTGTTAAACAATATTTCCCTGGGCGTACCACATTGTGCTTTCTTTCCTAATAATTATGACTTACTTTTAGAGTAGTTTTAAGTTCACAGAAAAACAGAACATAAGTATGAAGAGTTCACATATAATATCTAATTCTTATACACGAGCAACCTACCTTATGATGGGCATTTGCCACCAGCGTGGTCCATTTGCTGCAGTTGATATGCCTACATGGATGCATCATTATTGCTTGAACTCCATCATTTACACTAAAGTTCACTCTCAGTGCTGTACAAATGTTGGAGAACATGTGGAAATAGAGGAACTCTATTCACTATTGGTGGGTGAAAATACAGTTATGGAAATCAGTTTAGATATTCTTCACAAAATTAAAAATAGGATAACCATATGTTCCATATGACCCAGCTATTTCACTCCTGGGCTAATACCTAGAGAACTCCATACCTTATGACAGAAGTATCTGCACACCTATGTTTATTGCTGCTCTATTCACTACAGCATGGAAATGGAACCAACATCTGTAGATGTCCATCAACGGATTTTCTTCTGTGGCCACAGATCTAATCATAGCAGTTGGTTACCGCATAACAGCAATACCATCATTGCATAAGTGAGCATATGTTGCCTAGGAGATTGGTATTGCAATTTGTAGGGTACATAGTTGAGTAAGACTGTTGATGCCTTTTGTCCCACAATATCCTATATAGCACCTTCCTGCAAAAACCAGCCAGCAAGGAAGAAGTTTCCAGCTCAGTAACAGCTTGATTTTTATATAGCCTGTGGTGTAGGTGCCTGGTGTCTTCAGCAGTAGAATTTTATTATCTTATTCCACAATTTTAATAATCACAAAATATGACTGCCCTACCCAGGCATGGAGATACATATACTCGGAGGATCAGGAATTCTGAAGGCCAATTGTAGCTATGTAGGAAGTTTGAGACCATCCTGGGCTACATGAAACTCTACTTCAAAGAGCCAATTAAATTCAATTAGCTAATTAATTAATGCATTAGTAATGATTGATTAGAGTTTGCTTCTCCTCTATGAATTAATGGTTTATGTTGGTTGCTAATTGTTTATGGAATGAAAGAATAATGTGACCAATTAGCAATTCTTTATTAGGATGCAGGAGTCATTTCTTGTTTCTTTTTCTTTTCCTTTCTTTTCTTTTTCCTTTTCTCCCTCTCTCTGTCCCTCGCTCTCTCATCATCGACACATGATAATTTGAATTTTTTATACATATTAGCACTATATTTTACATCTTCAATGTGTCTCAGAGGTCCATATGTCCTTGGACTTGATCCTTACCTTGGTGCTATATTGCAAGGTGGTGGGACCTTTAAGATGAGGTGCCTTGGGGAGGTTCAAAGCTACTGGGGATGTACTCTCAGAGGGATTGTTGGATGCCAAACTCTCCTTTTTCTCTTTGCTTCTTTACTGTAATACCAGCTTTCTTTATCAAGTACTTCCACTACAATCGGCTGCTCTGAAATAGGCCCTAAGGTATCGAGACCAAGAAACCATGAACTGAAACCTTGAAAACAAAGTGAGGAAGTGGGTAAGGAGCCCCAAACTTAGCTGAGGAGCTATTGGCAGCCAATAACTATTGGGAGAGGTAGATTCAGTTTTATTTAAGGGTGTGGTGCTAGATAGGTTAACAAGGCTCCAGTGAATGGATGGACACTGAAGGACATCTGGGTACAAAATATTGACTCCATAGGCCTTAATATATATGACAGGTGCATGAAATCTGGTGGGGGAGCTATAAGAGGGGTACAGAAAGAGGAGGGAGTTCTAAATATGATGATCAAAATATATTCTATGAAATTTGCAAAAATCCAATAAAAATTGAAAATGGAAAAAGCTGAGTAGAAATAAACCTTCTTTAAATTGATTCACTTTGCATACTTGCCATAGTAACAGAAAGCTATTACAATTAATATTTGTATCACTTACAGACTATTTTTCTCTTCTTTCAACTTTCTAAACTAAATTTTGAATTCTTAAGAAGAAGCTAGAAGAGGTAGAAAACATGTGGATAAAAATTCAGAAACTCTTGATAATTATATAGAGCAGGATCTACAGCTCACGATAACCCTTGTTTGCCATAGACTGCCTCAAATATAAAACAGTTTTTGTGAAGTTTACACAGACTGACTTTTTTCTCTCTATTAAGGTTCTTCATACTTGGAAAAACAACATTGAATTCAATTTTGGAATAAATACACACATTTAATTAAGTGACACCTTTTCTTTTAGAATTTCAAAGTTTTTAACTTAGCAAACACTCAGCTGACAAATTCCATCTTTGTTATAACTTTCAGAATTGCTTCGGGTAGGTAAGAAACAAATTTGAACTGCAATTTAAAAAAAAATGGCATTTAGCAGGTAATTTCCTTTTCAGTCTTAACCACAGCAGTCTCTTTTATGCAAGACATTATATTGAATTAAAATAAAATGAAATAGGGTTGTTCTGGATTATGCTTAATACATATTAAAGTTCCTCTTTAATAGACATGCAGATAAATGGACATTTATGTATAAAAGAGTTATCAATCACAGTTTTTATGGTGGTGTTTAAGCCAGAAAATAGGGCTGTGGCTCTTACAACCATATATGCATTCTTGAACATGTCATTGAACTGGTGTCCAGACTATTTTCTCAGTAGCATGGATTTTTCAGTAAGCTCGTCAATATTGGTTAATTCTATAACAGGAGCGGACACCACCCACCTTTCTCACAATCAACTGCTTAAGTTTTCATGCAAGTGACTGTTTTCAAAGAACTACCTTCCAGCTGCAAACTTTGCAATTGAAATTGCTCCTTGCTTTGCGCAAAACAGCATTTTAATAGGGGAGCAGTCGTTCAAATTGAGGACTACATCCTGTAACCTTTTTCAGCTGGACTTAAGCAGAAATTAAATATGTAGCATCCCTAGGAGCAACTTTTGAGAACAGTATTCTGCTCTACCTAGACTGCTGAATCGTTAAGCACACGTGGAAAAATTCCACATTCCTTTCATTTGACCCTTTGGCAGTTATTGGCCACCTCCTTGCAACTTAAGTTGAAATCTATTTCTCAAAAATAGTTTACCCCCAACTGGTTAGGCTTTAGGCATTTTCCTGTGTACTAACACCATTGACATGTGTTCCTGAATCTATAAAAGACTGATATTTTCTCTCTCAATCTGCTGTTACCATGTCTTACTCTTTTGCTGCATAATATCCAAATGCTAATAACTTGAAAATCTGAGTTTTATATATTTAAAGACAGTGTATGTGCTGATTGTCTTTCAATTACGTTATTTTCAAATATTCTTTTGTCTGTTTCAGAATTGAGTAGAGAACTGAAATTGCATAGTTTTCAACACTACTGGCTTAGATGAAAACTAATTGGCAATATTGTTTTCTTTCCAGAAACTTGCCTTATTACTTAACATCTTTGGAAAAATTTGACATTTATAACTGTGATGTTTAGTGTAAATTGTACATTTGGCAGAATCTAGAATCATTTAGGAGTGGAGCCTCAGTGTATGCCTGTGGTTAATTATCTTGATTATGTTTTCTGGAGGTATAGTTTCTTTTTACTTTTTTGATTGATTGATTTTATGTGTATGAATGCTTTGTGTGCATGTACATAAGTGAGCCACTTGTGTACAATGCCCATAGAGGCAAGAAAACAGTGTTTGATTTCCTGAAATTGGAGTTACAGGTGGTTGTTGGGTACCATTTGGGTGCTGGGAACTGAACTCGAGTCCTCTGCAAGAGCAGCCAATGCTCTTACCTACCCATTGTGGGTGGCACCATTCCCTGGTGAGATATATTGCCCTTATAAACAGAGAAAGAGAACTGGGCAGCAATGTGCATTCTTTTCTCTCTCCTTCCTGACTGGGGTTGCAACACAACCAGCTGCTTAATGTTCCTGTAGCCTTGATTTCACCACCATAATGAATTATACTGTGAACTGCGAGTCAGAATAAACCTTTTCTTCCTTAAGTTGCTTTCGTCAGGGTATTTTATGACAACAACTAGAAAAGTGACTAAAACAAGTATTGTAAAAATATACACTTCAAAATAAAGCATTTAGAGAAAAGCTAGACTTTTGGTTAATGTGATGCTGCGAATGAAGCATTCATGGTGTTCAGCCTAACCTTTGGTAATTGTGTGAAGATACTCATGCTGTAAGACAGTGCAATAAATCCTGTCACCAAGGACAGCAGAATGCATTGCACATCCTGGTGGCAGTTATCAATCTCCTATTCTGTCTAGGAGAGAAATTGTCACTTTGATCCTGTAATCCCTGGTCTCTGGACTCCAAATTCCTCCTTGTTTGCACTTTTGTTAAACTCTCATATTAGTAGTGGAATGCTCTTTATCTTAATTATTATAAAAGATGAAGAGGAGAATTACAAATAAAAATATAAAGGAGTATTTCTGAACTGCAGGATTGTTCAAGAAAAAGCGTGCTGACTAAAACACAGGGTAAAAACAGAACATGAGGGCAAGAGTGGAAGAGACATGCATATGGTGATAAATTCTAACATGGAAATAAATGAAGTCAGAAAAAGCAATCTTTTATTTAGAATTTTATTTTGATAGATCACACTTTAATATTTTGCAGTATAATTTGGTATAAGATATGAGATGTGGGATTTGGTTATTTAGAAAGAAATATTACTTGGTTTCCTAACATCATTTAGTAGATAACTCATTCTTCATGACTTAGAATGTCACCTTTATTATTTATTAATTATTATAATATATTTTTGTGTTTCAGAGCTTTGCTTTTTCTTCTGTTTTATTGAGTCATCTATATAAATCCAGTAATGGTTAGGTTTTCAATGTGGTCTTATCTTTTAATATTTGAGCTTGCAAGCCCAATATTATTATTCTTCCCTGTGAAAAGATACCTGGGTTTTAGTGGGAATATATTTTCTAAAATGTTCTTTAAAGACATTTTGCTAATATCCAAATGTTCTGTTGGGATTTTTATTGCTGTTATATTAAACTTTCAGACCACTTGAGGAAAACTGTCATTTTGAAAGTAACAGTATTTTTGCAGCAGAACATGCTGTAACTTTGTGTTGATTTAGTATTCATTCCATTGGTATACATTCTACACTATGTATTTGTACTAATTCTCTTTCTAAGTATTACATTTATTTTTATTGCTGTTTGGTATTTGATGCAGTTTCTGCAATCTTTTCTACTTGGTTATTTGGGGGATTTTGGAAAAATATTAGTTTTCAATAACATAACTTACCATCCTATTGAATCTCTTATTAGTTTTAATTGTTTTTATATGACTCCCTTGTAATTTCTAGAAGCTCGATTGTATCGTCTGTAGCTAATTAGTTTTGTCTCTTTGCAATACTTAAATCTTTTGCTGATTTTATTTGTCATATGACATTTTCTAAAACTTCTGTTACAATATTGAATAAAAATAATGGTTAAATCTGTATTGTAAATATATTTTCGTACTATTTAAAAGATTTATTAAAAAATTTGTTATTTACTAAAAGATTTATTATTTATTAATTAATATTCCAGTTTGTAAGGTTAATGCAATTCTTATAAAAATTTGAATAATAGTTTTTGGTTTTTTGAGACAGGATCTCCCTGTAGCCCCAACTGCCCTGGAACTGGCGATGTACACCAGGGAGGCCTCTGTCTCATAGAGATACACCTTCCTCTGCCTCGTGACTGCTGATATAGAAAGCATGCACCACCATGTCCAGCTTGAATGAGTTTTTTTATATTGACAAAGTGACTTTAAAGGTCATTTCAAGGAAAAATGCATGAGACTATGTGGAAACTATGCTGATAAAAATGCACAAAGTATTTGCATTCATGCATACATTACCTAAAAAGGAACATATTCTAGTGTGTGTGGAGGGGACTGTAAACAAATAAATACAGCTTTACGTGACAATACTTCCTAAGACTATTAAGAAAATGTATTTAAGAAATGCAAAACAGAAATACGGAGTAGAGATGCTACTTTAAAAATGGAAAAGAATTTCAGAAGGAGTAACTTTTAAGGTGAGACACATAAGAGAAAAAAGTAATTGTGCAAATCTGGCAGAATAGGGTTACTGGAGGAGCAATAAAGTGCAAGTACTGAGCCAAAACAAGCATGTCAATTTCAAAGGACAAGAAGATCATTGCCTGGATTGTGGCTGTGGCTGGGGGGGGCGGTGGTGTTTGAAAAATATTGTGTTCAAAGACACAGAAGGCTGGCATTAGTTTAACTGCCAAGGAAAGTTACTGGAGAATTAACAAGAAATATGTGTGTATGTGTGTGTGTGTGTGTGTTGGCCTTTAAGAAGACTCTGCAGGCATATATGAGGGACAACATGGAATGTCTTTCTGGGTCTGGATTATCTCACTCAGTTTAATATTTTTTAATTCACCCATTTACCTTCAAGTTTCATAGCTTCATTTTTCTTTGCAGCTAAATAAAATTCTATTGTAATAACTAAGAATGTTTGAAAAAGTCACATAAAAACCTACTGTTTTAGTAGTTTCATATACACATTCGTACAAAACACTAATTGTAGTTCCCTTACATAGGGAATAATGATCCTCCCAGGTTGCCAAATACAAAGCCCATTCCAGGTAGGAGACAAACAGTTGTTTGCCTTGGACATCCTGGAGGCCCCCAAAACAATACAGGCTACTGACATTGCTCTTGATGCTAAGATCTATCCACATTGGTCACAGGACATGGACAAATCAAGTTTGTGCTGACCAGGAAGTTTCTTTCCTGCTATCTAGTTTTCATAGTACTGGAAGGTAGCCAAGTGCTTTCTGGTTGAATTTAAGGCCTGCTCCACAGGAAACAAATGTCTGTTAATGTAAATCTGGACAAGAACCCATGGTTAGATAGCTCATGGACCCCAGAAGTTAACCTAGTACTGTTATTTTGTTCAATGGATTTAGTATCAAACAGACCTCTAAATTCATATTTCTATAATCACAGGTTAGTACAGCTCTCAGATTTCATCAGAGAAGTTTCTTTATATAGTGGACAGTGGTTAACACAGAGATTCACAACTGGTCAAGGTGCAGAGAATTAAGAGTCTGTAGAGTGTTCAGTCACAAATAGGACATCTATTTCACACCTCCTGCCACAAGGCTCAGGGACAATTACAGAAAAGGGAGTGGAAAGAGTATAAGAACCAGAGGTCCAGGATTGTACCAAAGCACTCTCTTCTGGATGTGACAAGAGTATAACACTTATGAACTCACTGAATCAGTGGTTGCCTGCACAAGACCTGCACAAGATCGAGCCAGTCAACATTCCAGCATTGAGGAAAAGAGGGGCTCCCAAGCCCCCACCCATAGTTGAGAAGCCATTGGTACCTGATGGCTTTTAGGGGAGGAGGAATCAGTTTTCTTTAAGGGTATGGCTGCTGGAAAGTCAATCAAGTTCCAATGGAAGCCTCAACACCCATGACTATATGGGCAATGAAAATTGGACTTAAAAGGGTTTTAAAAGAAAAGACGATCCAAAGTTGGAAGAGGGTGGGGGTGAGGATATATCTGGGAGGATTTACAGGGAGGAGAGGTCGGTAAATGTGATCACAATACATTGTATACATGCATGAAATTCTCAAAAACTTAATAAATAAAATATTATATTAAAAATACTCTGTTGTGTGGGGTGGACAAATGAGAACTGAGAGTAGAAACAGAGATTAATTTAAAATTTTTGTATTTATTCAAATGAGAGGAATTGTTGTCTTAAGTCAGATGGTAAGTACTTAAAACAGATGCTAATATGAAAAGTAATCAGTCTCACCATAGAATTGGCTATCAATGCCAATAGGATTTGCTGATCTATTTCTAGTTTTGTGAGTAATTGAAAGAGAGGCACACATATGAAAAATGTTGCCATTGGTTTGACTGTGATACCACTGATTGAGAATGGGAGAGGCTTGAGGAAGAGCAGATTTTACAAACATTTAAAAATCTTTTATTTATTATTTTTTATTTCTTGCGTATGAGTGTCTGCATGTGTGTAAGTGTGCCATGTGCATGCAATGCCCACAGAGGCCAGAAAAGGGTGTTAGATTCCCTGGAACTGGAGTTATAGATGTTATTAGCCACCATGTGGATGCTGGGAATTGAACCTGGGTCCTCTGGAAGAGCAGCCAGTGCTCTTACCCGCTGAGCCATCTCTCCAGCCCCTACAAACAGTTTTTTAAAAATGTTTAGTAGCAGAATTTGAGATGATGAGCCATCATCAGTTTACAGATTGTTGAAGTCATGAGACTGGATTAGGTCGTCCAAGAATTAAGTGCAAAGATTAAAAAGAAGCATTGGATGATACTATTTAGAAGTTGGTAACATGAAGAGAAGCCTCAAAAGAGTAAGAAGGTAGTGAGACAAGACATAGACTTATATCAAACACTTTGTTAGATACCAGGAGCACAGTTGTGAGCAAAACCAAATTTGACATCTGTTCTCCTAGTACTGCTATCTAGGTTATTCTAAATATGTTTCTGGAGGTTCTGGAGATGACTTCATGTGTAAAGTGCTTGATGTGCAAACATGAGGTCTTGATTTAGATTCTTAGCCCCCACATAAAAACTGGGCAAAGTAGGGTGCACATCTGTAACCTTATCACTGAAGGGGGTACAGAAGGTCAGAGACAGGAGAATCTTGGGGAGTTTTTGGGCAGTCAGTTTAGCCTAAATGGTGAGGTCCAGATGAGCTACAGGTTCAATCAGGGACTCTGTCATAAAAAACTGATAGATCGACAGTCTCTTCTGACCTCTGTGGGCATTGCATGACATGGGTGCACTTGCCTACATGCAGGCAATACATGCATACACATAAAATAAAAGTAATAAGATTTGAAAAAGTGTAGACAAAGACAGCTGAGGTCACTGTCTATACTCCACATGGGCACACACAAGATCATTTGCATACTCTTGCATATACTAGATGACAAACAAAATACCAAGTAAAGTAGGAGTATTTAAATGTTTTTTCCTATCATTTTTTAATTTTTTAATTCAAAGAGAATGCGCAAATTTGTGAAGTACAGTGCAGTGTTTCAGTACATGGATACCTGGGTACATTGTATAATGTATACAACCATCCTTTAATTGTATAACAGTGAAGTAAGGGTACTTAGCATATGTGCCTATAATGATGATGAGAATTCCTCTTAACCTTAATCAGAACATTAAAGATGGATGTTCTTTCTTGATATATTTTTAATGTTAAACAAACACACCCTTATTTATAAGATTTTCTTATTAGGAGTACTTTTTAAATGTATTAGATATTCTGCCAGCTTGATCATACATGAATAGGATCCTGAAATCAAACCAATTTTACATATCTGAAATAAAATGGTTTTGGTCATGGTGCTTACTATCCCATGGTAGACTGATTTTGCTATTAGTTTAAGATTTTTGTTTCCATACTTGCATGTGACTGGGCCTATTCAAATTGTCTTTATTTAGGATGTTGGTATTAGCATTTTACTAGTTTTATGGCATCAATTTGACAACTCATTATTTTTATTTTGGAAAAACTTAAGTGACCCAGAAATAAGTTTGACTTTTAAGATTAAATCAATAGTCCCTAGTCTCTCACAAAGCATGTGGGGCTTGGCCAGTTATGGTGACACATACATTTAATCCTAACACTTGTGAAACAGAGGCGGACAGATATCTGTGAGTTTGAGGCCGACTACATAGGGAGTTCCAGGCCAGGCAGAGTTATAGAGTGAAACACTACCTCAAAACTTTTTTAAAAAGGAAATAAAACAAAACATATGGCCAACAAACTTCTTTCCCTATGAGTATTATTTTATTAAAATTGTGTTTTGTTTTATTTATTTTCCTTTTATAATTGGCATATATTCATTGTACATACTAGGGGCTTCATGAGAACATTTTTAATGAGAACATTTTTAAGTAAGTATATTTGACTATGCCTTCCCATGCCCTCATGCCCTCATGAGCTTTTAGCTTTTTCTTTAATATTTTTTTCCATATATTTTCCTTTGGAAAATCATCTATTTCATTAAGATTTGCAAATTTACTAGAATAATAGAATATATAATATAGAAATTCTTTTGTTTTCATTGTTTTATCTCCTGTCTAACTTCTCATTTGGAATATTCATGTTTCTATTTCTCTTTCGGAGTTCCCAGAGATTGGCAATTTTATTTTTCCTTTAAAAGTATGAGTTCATGGCTTTATTAGTTCTAATACTTACAACTTTATTTTACTTTGAAAAACTAGGTATACTACACTTACATGGTATTTATCTAATATATTTTCCAGTGATCCTAAGGCTTGACTCCCAGAGACTTCCAGGTACTAAGAAGCACCCTATATCTGAGATTACAGTCCCAGTTTGCTTGTAACTAAAATAATTCCTTTAGCTTTATATCTGTTTATTTTCACATGATTGTTCTATGTCCTGAGTTGACTATATAGTTCATAGTGGGTTTTTTTCCATATATATAT
>NW_008333523.1:507620-530552 GCF_000622305.1 Nannospalax galili
ATATAGGTTTCTTTGTGTCATTATTTGTATAACAGTTGTCCATGTAGTCTTGGCTGTGTTTTAATTGAATTTTTATATTTCCAAATGGCTAGAAATTTTTATTGCTAATGTTCTATAGAAATCTTATAATAGTTTATTTTTGTTTGTTTATATATTTCAGTGTTTTAAGACAAATCTTGCTATGTAGCCCAAGCTGGTCTTGAACTACGTATGTAGTCCAGGTTGGTCACAAACTTGGGATTTTCTTGCCTCAGTTTGCCAAGTGCTGGGATTTCAGGCATGCAACACTCTGACTAGACTCTACAGCAGATTTATTGTAAGCCTATTTTGAACTATCTCTGCTAAATTAACCTGGCCTAAGTTACTCCATTTTGCCCAAAGCAGCCATTTCAGGAGAAGTGCCTTTTGCCCTACTTATGAAAGATACCTAGAAGGGAGAAGCAACGTTGAATTCAGAGAAATGGCCTGAGTGCATGCCACAGGGTATTATAATCTAGACTGGCAGTTGACTAACTGTTTATCTTGCTTCTGTAAACCTGCTTTGCTTACCCAAGCCCGTGTTCACACAATGACTGATAACTGATTGGTAAATTCGAAGTTTGCTATGTTCAAGTTTTGCTGTGTTGTATAAACCTGATTGGCCCACTTGTTCTGCTTTCTGTATTCCTGTAAATATTCTGGCAGACTGATGTTCAAGGCTGCTTCTATTCCCGATATAGACAGCCTAGTCGGCCATAATAAAACTTTACCTTGCTGCTTTCAAGTAAGTGGTGTTGGTGATTTTTATTTGGAATCCGGCATATAACAATTTGATCTTACAAAATATTATTATACTCATTTTGAAGGAAAAACTCCTTTTTGGTAGCTTATAGATTTTTGGAAAGTGATATTTTAAGCTATTTTTAATTTATTCCTTTTGTTTGCCTTATTTGATGTTTGAGGGTTCTTTTTGGGAAGGGGCTGTTGAATTTCGCCTATTTTGATTTTAACGTTAATTTTTCCTATATTTATATAATTTTTACATTATATATTTTGAAATGTGTAGCATTTTCCCATTTGTTAACTACATATACAAAAATTGTGTTTGGATGTTACTGTCAAATTTGTGAAAAACAAATGTTTAACTAGATTAAGCTAAATAAAAGTAGTTAAGGGACTCAGAGCCTCATCACTTGGTGACTAGTAAAAGGAGCTGGAGAAATTTGGTTTGGATATTGAATTGGTATATCATTTTTTCATATGTTATTTTATAGAGATTTTAAGATTGTTTTGAATGAACTCAAAAGACAGGCCTGAAAAATGTTTGGAGAAATAAGTAAGGTGATTTGGGCTCAGTTTGGGGTCTATTTGGTTAAAAATGCTCTCAAATGGAAAGCCAATCTTCTGGCAGTGATAAAATTCCCATCACTAATATGGTCCAGCAGTGGTTAATCTTTGTGGAAATGAACTCATCATTATGTTTCTTATACTTTGTCAATATGTAAATAATAGATATTTTAAATGACTCAATTTAGCTAGAATGATCAAAGAGCTCGTGCTGTATTTCTGCAACATTCTAGGACAAAGAAAAAGGCCACATTTTTTTTTGTAACAATCTTAACATGAAAGTTTCCTTGATTTTAGAATCAACAACTGACAGCACTAAATAGGTTTGTAAAGACCAGCTACATTCATCTCCTGTTCAGATAACTCATGTATCTCAAAGATATATTTCTTCTTATAAAAGTCAAGTAGCGTTTCTCTCCAAATCTGTCTTCTCTTTTCCATAGGATGTTGTTAGTGTTTTAAAGTTTTCAGAATTATTTTCTGTTGACTCCAAGATTTTTGTGGTCTATCACGCCTTTTGTGTGTCATATGAAGTTATTCAGGATAGTTCATTTTCTCCATTTAAATTGATTATTGCACATTCCTCAGCAGGAATGTTTTTAAGCAATGGGAATTAGTAGGCCTGGACTATTGAAGTACTTGTATAACAGGTTGTGGTGGTTTCTCTCATTGTCCCAAGCAGGAAGTTAAGGGCTCATTCTTATGTTTCTATCTGATCTTAGAAAATCTATTCTCCCAAGGGCTGGGATATAGCTCCTCCAATGTTAGCATGCCTGACTAGCATTTACAGGGCCCTGGATTCAATCCCCAACATTACATCAATTTAGCAAGTTGGAGGCCAGTGTAGGATATGTGAGACCTTGTCTCAAAAAGAGTGAAAAGAAAAGAAAACTCATCATTACTAGTTAGGACTACTTTAATTCAAATTTCATTTGTGACAGTATTGTGAAATATCATCTTCTTGTGGGATCATTTTTCAGTTTAGAGACAAAATGCTGGGACATATTTTCATGCCATTATCCTGAGATGGTAAAAAGGGTCTTTTTCTGAAAACACATCCATGCTCAAGTTTTCTGCATTTATGGAAAATGTCTCAACACTAAACTGTTGCCTTGTACTCCTCCAAATCTTCATTTTTTCCCTGTTTATATAGATTATAAAGTTTCAATTAAAAATATATATGGAAATCTTAGAAATCAATAACAAACTCTAAGTAGCTGAATATAAAGAGTAGGATGAAACATTTGAATAC
Organism: Nannospalax galili; assembly: GCF_000622305.1. NCBI lineage: Eukaryota > Metazoa > Chordata > Mammalia > Rodentia > Spalacidae > Nannospalax > Nannospalax galili. The sequence continues at coordinate 510,199 of NW_008333523.1, forward strand.
ACAGTTTATAGAAAGAATAACAAATGGCCTATGAAAGGTACTCAGCATCCCTTAATTTTCATCAGGGGACTGAAAATATAACATAGTACTATCCTGGCTAATATCAAAAAGCAGATAATATCAAATGTTGATAAAGACATGGAACAACTAAAAGTCTGGCTTATTAATGATAGAATGTGAAACCATTAGGAAAAATTGGAGACCAGTAGCCAGAGTCAGGTGAGGCGAGGGTGTTTATTCTTCTATTAGCAGGACTGACACATGGATCATTCCATAAAGATGTCAGCCCCCCCGCCAAGTTTACAGGAATAATGTCAGCCTTGGAAAATTTGGAAATAAAGACCTCTTTCTTGGGTAACCGAAGGGGATGTGTCGGGGAGATTCCTGTTCATCTCCCCCATTTCTATCTCCTGTCTCTGAACTTTTCGGAACTTTTCTTGCTCCCAAGTTCTTAATTACCATCACCTTGCAAGAACTTTTAGCAGCCACCTGATATGTTTTTTCTATTTCCATTATGAGAAGAAATGATATAGCAATTTTAGAAAATAGTATAGCAGCATCTTAAAAATATAAATATATACTCATACAATCCATTAATCTAATTGTTTGATGGGGTAATTGAGAGAATAGTGTACTAATTTACATTTTTCTATGAATTGGAGGATAATTTGAGTGGAAAGACTCAGAAATCAGTTACATCAATGAATAAATCACTGTAAGCACAGTTTGGAAAGAATACAGTCCTGTTGCATTTACAAACCAAATAATCAACTGAGTAGAACGTTAGTGATTGTGGAGAGTTTGGAATGCTGCAGCTCCAGAGACTAATTACCATTTATCTTGGGCCATGTTGAGCCTCCTAAATAGCCATTTCTCGACCACCTCTGTTTCTAATCTAACTTAACAGCCTGTGATTAAAAGATAAAAAACTTTTTGGAATGTATTAGCTTAGCAGATCACTAGATTCCGTTAACCAAAGGACTAAGAAGCCTGTCAGATAGCATCTAAGGTCTACAGAAGAATTCTCCCTGCTTTGCTATAACCTTCCCTTTTTAATGTTTTCACCAGTATATTTAAAAACTGCCCTGATTTATGACTTTCTTTTTATGTTACTATAAAAAGTTCATCAAACTGCTGCCACATTGGAACGTGGAATTTGGGTTAAATTGAATCTGTGTTCCTGGGCATTTGACTCCAGAATAAACTAAGTTTTATTCCCTTTGAGGTGATCATTGTGCTTTTGTGTCGACAGTTATCAAGGTTTTCAGCAACAGTAAGTGCCCCTTCAGAATTTCACATATTGTTGGTGATGCCTTGTGGGTCACCTTTGAATTGTGAATTAAGGAAACAGTATTTTGGGGAAAACCACCTTTAGGAACGGGTTGAATATTTGAGAAGTAGTCCAAGTATTCATCCTATTTCAATTAACATTCAATTTGAAGTAGATCATAATGTTATATCTTTCACATTGAAAAACCCACATTTTCTACATGGATAGCTTATTTTGGAAATCAAAAGGGTTGTTTTAGCAGATCACCCAAAATTAAGTCTAAACTAACATAAGCCAGGAAATTCTACTCTCTCATTCCCTGTAAGTAATGGAACTGGGAGATATATGTTCATATTTATGAAGTGTGAGAACTCTTAGGCAGTGTTATGACATTACCAAAGGGCAAAAAGAAGATCCATTAGTTGATCTGATCTTTTGAAATGTCATGTATAAGGAAAAAGCAGCCGTAGGATCTCCTTTTAGAAATATGGTTCATAAGCTTAGGGAATTTTCCCCATCCTGTCTGTGGAGGTTTTCTAGCTTGCCAGTATACAAGATGAAAAAAGGCCCCCTGGAGTATGAATTATTATAAGTGTGAAGTGTCAAAAATGTGCTGTATTTCAAGTATGCCTAAGGTATCTTTCTTACAAATTTTACTGACACTGGTACATTTTATTCATGAAATGCCTCTCACCAAAATGCTTGGAGCATAGCACATGAGAGATAAAAATATTGAGGATATAATGGAAAGGTTGTAATTATATACAGGAAGGAGCAAGGTATTTTCTGACTACTCTCAATCTACATGCCTCTCTCTGTTTATAAAAGAGATAAAATGAATCAGAAACAAAGATGCTTACTGAAAAATCATAATCTCTCATTTAGGTGAGGTTGTTAATGAATTTTATAAGGAACAACTATAGAGCAAGTTTGAGTGCAAATATACATTTTAGGGATGTGAGTACATCAAAGTAAGAGAGAATTACAAATAGATTTAAGGGAATAATTCATTTTAATGCCAATTGTCAGGACATTGATTAAAAATTCAATATACATCATGAAAACTTATGACATCTGTAATTGTTACATTATGTGTATCCCTTATATGTAAATATAAATCATGCATTATTTGTAACATAAATACATTCTGTGTAACACAGTGGATAATGTCTGGAATATCTCCTTAGCATCTATGAAGAAAACTCTTTACAAGTGAAAATATTAATTCATTTACTTATTCATTCACTAAGTTTTAATTGATTGCCTATTATATATGAGGCGATGCCACAAAGACATAACTCTCATCTCAAAGGGGATAAGAGATAGGTTATTCTTGAGCAAAACATGAGTGACTATGGCCCGGGAACACAGATTCAGGTTACCCCAAATTCCATGTTACAGCATGGTAACAGTTACATTAAAAAAAATATATTTATTATTTTTATTTTATGTGTATGAGTGTATTGCCTGCATGTATGTGAGTGCACCCGTGTCGTGCAATGCCATGGAGGTCAGAAGAGGGCTTCAGATTCCCCTGGAACTGGAGTTAAGGATGGTTCGTAGCCGCCATGTGGGTGCTGGGAATTGAGCCTGGGTCCTCTGCAAGAGCAGTCAGTGCTCTTAACCTCTGAGCCATCTCTCCAGCCCCAACAGTTACATTTTTACAGCAACAGAACAAATAAAAGTCATAAATCAAGACACTTTTCAAACACATTGGTGGATACATTCAGTAGGTAGGTCACATAGTAGCAAAGCGGCAGCAGGGGTGTGGGGGGGGCTCTACTCTAGGTCTCAGATGCTATCTGATGACATTCTTAGCTTTTTGATTGGTGGGACCTGGTGGTTTGCTAAGTTAATACATTTTAATAGTCACAAGAATGTTAATTCAGAAACAGAGGTAGGTAAGGTGTTGCTGTTTATGGGGTTAAAAATGTCCCTAGACAATTTGCGAATAGGCTCTGGATCTGCAACATTCCAAACTCTCCAAGATCCTTGAAGTGTTTATCAGTTAGCCTTGTGAGAAATTCAGCTCAGGATGCAGGAGTTCTTTCTGGGAACTTTCTTTCACAAGCAACATGTATTTTAATGGAAAAGACAACAAAATTCTTGTCCTCAAACAACTTAATGTCTGAGGCAAAAATATATAAAGAAATAGAAACAGTATATGATAGTAACATTAGATAATGATATGAACCATGGAGAAAAACACCACCTTGTGCTTAATTAGGAGTGCTGAAGTACATTTGACTTTCTAATTGTCATACAAAAATGTCTGCAATGGAAAGTGTTCATCATAGCCATGAAAAAGTTTATTTCAGAAACTAAGATTTTTAATTTTCTGCTTATTATATAGCAAGAAGTTTCCATTATTTCAAACTTTGAATATTTCATTAGGAGTAATAAGAACTTTCAAGAAGAATTATAAGTCATAACAATTTAAACATGACATGAGGATCAATTAATATGATAGAAATTTTCAACCATATATCTGAACACTTTATTAATGGTATATTGGACAAAATAAACATTTATAGGCTAATATTTTATTTAACAATATTTTGTGAATCAATCGCAACAAATTTTGCATAAAATATTTAAAAACTATGAAAAAGAAATTGCATATTGTAATTTCTGAGCTATTTAAAAATTTGAAATTTACTTTATACTTTTAAAATTTCAGTAAAGTTTTGTAGGTAGAAAGAAATACATTTTCATACATTAAATTCCACCCAGATTATTACAGATAAATACAATAATCTCTGACCTATATCTTTGAATATACCTCTTACATTTTGATTTTCCAAGTTGAATTTCTTTATTGATATCCCTGGCAGCAAGATGAAGATTTAGTTCTCTCTACATCACTTACGTTCAGACTTCCTATCATTCTATCCTGCCAGACTGTAATATTTTTGTGCAGACTTGAGTGTTTACTTTAGTTCAAGTATGTAACTGAAATATATAATGTGTTGCAGTTCTTTTTTTCTTTCTGGTGGATTGTTTTCTGAAATTATTAATTTCTTTTGTTATGACCACTCAGATGGTTATGCACTTGTCACTAACTCAACTCCCTTTCCTAGTTATCTGAATTACTCCTTAACACATTAAAATATCTCAGGAATTTTATTAAGTTGTTTTTGAAGACATCTTTCCAAATTAGACTGGTTTTTCATCATGACTAGTGCATATCGGTCAGTATGGAAAACCTTTGTCTTTGAGCACTCCCTATAGTCTGTGCCTCTTCTATCTTGGTTTACACATTCCACATTGGCGCAACACTTATTTCTGCAGCTAAGTAAAAAAAGATGATCAGTAATAAAATTTTGAGTTCTAGTATGTCAGATAAAGAACTTTGTTATGGTGTACCTGAATAGAGAACTATTAGTTACATATTGCATACTTTCAAGTTTTGGTGGCACTGTTTCTTTGCCTCCTGGCATCTTGTTCTGTTGTTAAAAACTCTGAAATAGTCCTTTTGTGACCTTTTGTATTTGACCTGATTTCCTCCCCTCTCTGGAAGCTTGTACTTTGTCCCAATGTTCTTAAACTCTGTGGTAATGTCTATTCAATGAGGCACTGATTTATTCTATTTTGGTACATGATTCAACCTGGAAATCTATCTGGAAAGTTTTCTTGAAATGTTTTTCGTGATTTCTTCTTCTCCATCTTCTCATATCTCTCAGAAACTCTACTTCTATTGGAGACCTTGTCTTTTTCTTCTCTCTCTCTTTTTTCTCTCTCATTTTTCACTTCTCTTAGTTCCATTTGAAGATTTTCCCCCCTTCATTTTATCTTGTAGTTTTTAGTTCTGGGGATAGAGCCCAGGGCCTCATGCATGACAGACAAGTACTCTATCACTGAGCTACAACCAAAGCCCCCTTATCTTGCAATTTTTAATTTTTAGTTTTTCATTTGATTCTCGTTTCTCAGAAATGAACCATCCAATAGCTTCCCTGGAATATCAAAATCTGGCTTCTCATCTTCTAGGAGGGGATTGGCAGCCTCAACATTCAGTGAATGCTCCCTTATTTCTTCTGTTCCTGTATACTGCTTGCATGTGCCACTGTGCCTCTTTTCTGACCCCACATTTCCATCCTCAAGTTTCTCTACCTTCCTTTGAGTTTTAGGAATCTGAATCTGTGAACTCCATCAGTCTGAATCAGGATTTTCCAGTGGAAAGGAAATGGCTATTCTCCTGTATTTAAGAACAGGGGATGGGGAGCTGGAGAGATGGCTCAGAGGTTAAGAGCAATGATTGCTCTTCCAGAGGACCTGGGTTTGATTCCCAGTACCCACATGATGGATAACAACTGTAACTCCAGTTCCAGGGCTGTACAACACAGGTACACTTACATATACTCTGGCAAAATACTCATACATATAAAAATAATAAATACATGTTTAAAAAAGAACAGGGAGAGTCTCTTTCCTAAAGCTACAATTTTTTCTGGTACCTAGGTAGTAGATCTATCCCCATACATTTCTAGCTTTGGTCTTGGTGGACACCTCCTGTGGCTACTTTGCTTTCCCCTGGTAGCTTTACATCCCATGGATGTTAGTCTCTCTCTGTGGTAATAAACAAAATAGAAATACTAAGATTTGTGCATAAAATGAAAATACATTTTACTTTAGAATAAGAAGATAATAACTTGAACATTTTGTTAGCAGGTATTTGGATATGATTAGGCATAAAGAAGGATTTATTTTCTTACATGGAATTCACCACAAAACTGAATAGTAAGTTATTTTAAGTGTAAGGAAATAGAAAGCAGGAGGGAGATGGATAGGGAAACCGACTTACAGAACAAGCAGATTTATTAGACAATAAACATGGGAGGGCAACCCCTGCCCACAGGGCTCAGGGACCAGAGAATGTGGGCAACTTCTTGTAGCCCTGGATCTGGAGGAGAGCACAGCTTTCCTCAGGGACTCAGGGTTTTTATATTTCCCTGCAGGAAGGTGGAAGGGGCTTGGGGTAGGAGTTGCATCATCTTAGGCAGGTGTAGGGTGGATTTTCCCATTGAGGAGGGTCAGTCATGCAGGACTCCAGTTCAGGGAGTTCCCTGTGATTGGGATTGAGTCATATTAGAGGAACCAGTGCCTGTTTGCAGGTGCCTGGTGCCAGGTCTGTGGGGGGGGCATTGATGGGGGATGGGGGATGGAGTGGGGGGATGGGGTTTGGGCTGTGAGACACAGCCTTCCAAGAAAGCCCCCTGGAAATGGTGACCATTTGAGAAGTATTCAGAACCTAAGATTTTGCCTTCATTAAGTAATTTGAAATACAATTTCTGTCATAAAATTTAGTGTATTCACAAGTTCATACAGTCCGTCAACTGACAAAGACAGAGAGAAAACTGAGAACAAAGAGATTGGGAAAAATCACCAGAACAGCTTTCAAATTGAGTCTTAGGTAGGGCCTACAGATTTGGAATATTGCCAACAAAGAAATTATTTTGTCTAAAGATTGTATTTTGTTATTTAGTTTCAATATTACTCGTTTGAGTTTTTAGCTAAAGTAAGTGATGTTATCCCATGAAGAAAGGATTGATAAGGCTGTAGTTATATAACTTTGGGGCACAGATAAAATGTCATATGAGGAGCACTGGGGAAAATAGCTTCTTCTGCTTTGAAAGATCTTGTCTGCCATTACTGGTTAAAGATGTCTTGATTGGCTCTTCTGGTCACTTACATGATCCCAAGGGGCCTGTAATTACTAGGAAACACATGAGATAAATTCATTTTATCCTCTTTTGTGATGGCTAGTTCACATTTGCTGTGGGATGGGAATACTTGATACTGTGCCTTGATTTACTCACAAATACACCTCAGTAACATCTCTCAGAAGCTGTATGTGAAGCAAGTTACAGAAAATGGAGGTTTTAAGGGGAAAAATGTAGTTTAAACATGATTTATCTTGTTTGTCAAGGATATTATCATTTTTCCATCATTATACCAGTTGCATTTTGCATTGTGATTAAAGTCAGGTTAACTAAAAGGTCCAGTGTTTGAAGGTTGTTTATTAAAATAATTATTCTCTTAAGTAAAAGATGTTAATAGAGACAAGGTCTGTAACCACTGCCATAGGGGAAATAAAGTAGCAATTTTTCTTACAAATGCCTCTCATGGTAAATTTTCTTATTTCCAGTGTCTACTAGGAGCTTGTTATTGGATATATGGTCTGCTGATCAGCTAGTTGGCCTGCAGCTGGGAAATTATTAGAAATGCAGGCATTCAAAACCCTCCCCAGGTGCAGGAAATCATAATCTGCATTTTGATGGTGAGCTGAGAGGTACATGCGAGCATTGGAAACACATTCAAGTAAAGAGTAGATGGTAGTCTTTGAAATTCTAACCTCTTACTCAGGAAAGCCATGTTTTTCAGTGACTTAAATGCTTCAAGAAATGCATAACACAGCACAGAAATGTTTTTGCATTTAATATAAGGGTTCTATGGGCTAACTTTTAGCTTAAATGTCAAAAAAAGACACATCCAGGAGGGATTCTATGATGTTATGACAAATGATATGGTTTGCAAATCACTTGAATATATGTAATTAAAGTCAGTTTTCTGATTTCCCTCCCTCTCTGACATTCCCTCATAAGATAACTATGTTTTTTAGGTAATGGTGACTCTCATCTCTAAATAAAGCCCCAAAATATCCTCCTCTCTAAAACATACAGGACATTTCATTCATGGGCTTAGAGTTTTAAGCAAATTGTTTTTCTTTCCATATAATTCTAATTTGAGATGTTTAAAAAAACCAGTATAATTTATACTGCACTTAAAAAGAACAAATAACACATTTTTTAAAAATGCCATAGGGAGGATCACTTGATACATGGAAATAATGTATTTTATTTTTTTCTCTTTTAATTGACTTAAAATACATTCGAGGGATGTAGCTCTCTACAGGGCAATTTTCCCTACAGATGGGGCCTCCTTGCTTTCTCTTATACATGTCAGGAAACATGTATTAGTTATCCACTATATACTCGGAATGAAAATATAAAGAGTAAGTTTCTTCCTCAGAGTTGTTCACAATTTCCTGTGGATGAAGGTCAGAAATACTGTCATAATACCATATTATAAAAGCCGTAATCATTTTGGCAGCACACGATGGAAAATAGAAGAAGGAGGGGCTAATTGAATCTTGGAAATCAGAGACTGATAAATAAAAGAGGTGACTGCTTTTGGCATATTGTTAGTGTATGATTTATGATACAATGTGCACAAATGTTGGCTAGTGCTTTCAGAGAAGGTGGTTCAATGAATCTTTAAGTAGAGCCAAGGCTAATGTTGGCAGGTTTGATTAGACTGAACTCTGTCCAAAATGAAACTTGATAGACAGGCTTACAATAAAATGACCTCTTACTAGCATTATAAAACATTATAAACATTATAAAACAAAAGCAAATGATATCCTGAATGAGTTTAAATGATTAGCCTTAAAATACTCATCCTGTACCCTGAAGAGTTATAGTACATGTTGCAGTGGCGATGGGGGCAGGCATTTGGGGGATAATCATAATGTCAACAACTGACATGTGCAGTTGACAGAGGCTATTCACAATCATTACTTCATTTACTTTTCACCTTAACCTCAAGAAGTAGGTGTTATTTGCATTTCCTAGCTAAAAACAAACAAACAAAAAAACAAAAAAACAAACAAACTAAAAAAACTGTCGAAGTATGTGGCAGAGCTGAGATAAGGAACCAGGTCCTTAAAAGTCCAAGAACAACCTGGAGTGGTGGCACATACCTTTAATCCCAGCACTCAGGAGGCAGAGACAGTGATACAGGAATTCCGGGGTGTCTTTGAGAGCGATGGAGCCTTTCTCGGCTCTGTTGTGCTTAGCTTGAGAGGCTAGGGTCCCGGAAACTCAACGGCCACCAAAGCCACCTCAAGCCAGAGGCTTTCGGGTTCTTGTCTCGTGAATTCGAAGAATGAAATTCACAGACCACAGAGGGTGAGCTTTAGAAAGGAGTATTTATTACAGGGAGCTTAGGATAGAGAAGCAGAGCTCCTGTACAGCAGGAGGCATCCCCGGGAATGGGATACCACTGAGCCTCATTCCCTAGGAGTTAATAAGGATTTAATGAATGGAGGAGGGGAGAGGGAGATGAGCTGGTCAGTCCAGCTCTCATTCCAGGTGTTCAGGTCCCTCCAGGTCCTGGTCACTTCCTCAGTATGTCTTCCAGGAACAGGGTATTACTTCCTTATTGCAGGTGTCCAGGTCCCTTGAGGGTGGTCCAGGTCAGATCCTTAAATAAGGAAAAAAACAGACCCCTTACAGGCCTCCCCAGCCTCTGGCTATGGTGGAACTAGAGATATCTTTAGATTAGATAGTTCTGGCATCTATGGCCTCAGGTAGGGGCAAGTTCACTGGCAGGTGAACAGCTCTCAGTCAGACGAGAAACTGGTCATTTCTATTTTGGGGTCTTTTTACCCCAAACTGTCTAGCCAATTTCTACCTCCTGCTCTTATAAGCAGGTTGAGCTCTGTGAGATGGAGGTCAGCCTGGATTACATAGAGAGTTCCATGCCAGCTGGGGCTACAGGGAGACCCTATATCAAAAAGACAACAATAACAAAAAGCCCAAGAACCATATGTCCTTTCTAGCCAAGCCGGGACTTTTAACGTTCCTGAAACTTCTCACTCTGGAGATGATAAAGACTTTTTTTCTTCCCTGAAGACACTTCACTAGCAATGCTTTCTGAAAGTCTGAGGGACAGAAAGTGGGCTTTTTTTCCCTTCTAAACCAGAAAATGTTAGTTCCCTTCATAAGTCTAGATCTTCTGTTTTGTTCCTTGTCTCAGGCTAACAATCACCATCAGAGATGACATCATCAATATAGGAATGAAAAGAAAGAGTAAAATTGAAAATTTCTCCAAGCTTTGACATGATTGGATAGTGGGACCATTAAGAAAATTAAAAATATGTACATAGGTTTGGATTTTGGAACTAAGCCAATTTGAAAAATAACCTTAGGGATGATAAACTAGAACAAACAGACTAAGACTCACTGTTGTGCCTTAGGGAACTCTGGGCTAGCTTAGGCAGTGTCTGTCATTAATAAAGGATAGCCCTTACACAAAATGGCTATCCTGGTGCTGAGATTATTGGATTATGTTGGGGCATTGCCCATATCAGTTTGATGAAGCTTCAATTGAGACAGGAAGATATTCACAACAAGAGGGATTGGTAAGCCACAGGGAAGGTGGCAGGTTTGCATCCACAGTTGTCACACTCTAGTCAATGCAAGGAGACTAAATGGTAAATCAGAAAACCAAGACAGACTGAGGTCATTCAGTAGTAGAACACTTGACCAGTATATATACACTCTAGATTACAGCCTTAGCACTGGCAAAAAGCTCACAGTGAAACAAAAATCCCAAACACACAAACAACAACAAATAGGAAAACCAAAACTAAATAACAACCATCAAAACAAAACAAAAAGGTAGAGGTCCAGTCAAGCCATCGGAGCAAATATACCAAAACCAAGGACAACCATTTAGTCTACTGATATAGAGGAATCCTGTTTGAGGTAGGATTCAGTGCATGATACTTTAAAAAATGGGCATATGTTAGGCTTATATGATCAAACAGGTGGTTTCAATGCTTTTAATGTTAGGCAAGAGAATATGAAATACCACTGCCGTTATTTAGAAGTGGCTCAAGATTAAATAAGTCTGAGATAACATGTGTGAACAAGATTGGGCAAAGTATAAATTGTTCTATTTAATAGGAATGGATTGTAATACATGTTAAACAATATAATTTATGGGGCTGGAGAGATGGCTCAATGGTTAAGAGCACTGACTGCTCTTGCAGAGGACCTGGGTTCGATTCCCAGCACCCACATGGTGGCTAACAGCCATCTGTAACTCCAGTTCCAGGGGATCTGAAGCCCTCTTCTGACCTCCATGAGCCTTGAACAGCATGGGTGCACTTATAAATATGCAGACAATACACTCATAGACATAAAATAAAAGTAACTAAAGAGGTCTTTGTTAAAATATATGTTTATATATATATATATATAATTTATACCATGTATTTAGTCACTACAAGTATAATTGATTGGCAAAGGCCAAATTCAGGAGATTTGATGTGAAATTCTATGATGGTACTGTTGGTAGACAAAATTATGCTCCAAGGATGTCCAAGTCTTATTCTCCATAATTTGTAAATGTTATCACTGAGACCTTATGCCTTACAAAACCAAAAATATTTACCCGTGAGTTAGAACATACTCCATCTAGGTGGATGCTTATGTACTTCAGGCAAAATATATTGTCTTTTTTTTACTGCCAGTGAATTTATTTATTTGTAATTTTTTTTTGCATTTGAGTGCTTTACCTCCATGTGTATAACTGTACCATGTACGTTTAATGGCTGTGGAGGCCAGAGAGGACGTAAGATCCAATGAAACTGGAGTTATGGATGGTTGTGAGAGACCATGTGGGTGCTGGAAAATGAACCCCAATCCCCTGGAAGAATAGTTAATGCTCTTAACCATTGAGCCATCTCTCCAGCCCCCAAATATATTATGTTTTCAAGCTTTTTAGCTCTTTTAAAAAATTAGATGGTAGAATTTTTCTCTTCTGTTGGCTATGAGAATGAAAGGTTTAATTTGAATAAAATGATGACTTCCAATGTTCAGTACACATGACAAATTCTGGAAATGGTGGCATATTTTTAAGATGCAGTTTTAGAGAAGTATTAGTTATAGCAAAATTGAGCAGATGCATTGAATCTATAGATCAAATTAGGACGTCCTCACAATGTTCTGTTTTATCAATGAACATGTAATATATCTCCATTTATTTAATTTGTTTTCCTCATAGAGATTTTGTACATATTTTGTTAGATTTATGACTATTTTGGGCAGTGGAAGTAAATGATACCATATTTTAAACTTTTCCCTCTACAGTTTAGTGTGGGAAATATTGCTGGACCCTCTTTCTTTTGATTAACATTATCATGGTAAATGTTTCTCATTTCATTGATTTTAATTTGAATGCACCTTTATATTTAAAGTGGATTTACTTTTAAACAACATAATTTGGTCTTGCTTTTTATTCTACTCTAACAATCTCTTGTTTTTAATTGGAACATTCGGGCCATTACCATTCAAGGTGTTGATTGATATTATTGTACCAATATTTATTATATTAATGTTATGTATTTGTTGCCTTTGTTCTTGTTTTTATCTTTTATTCTTACTTACTCTTTAAAAATGGTTTTGGTGGCCAGGCGTGGTGGCAGACGCTTTTAATCCCAGCACTCGGGAGGCAGAGGCAGGCAGATTTCTGTGAGTTCAAGGCCAGCCTGGTCTACATAGTGAGTTCCAGGACAGCTGAGGCTACAAGGAGACCCTGTCTCAAAAAACAAAAATAAATGGTTTTGGTTGAACATTCTATATGATTCCGTTTTCTGTCTTCTCAGCATGTCGTACTGTTTGAATTATTTTTTGGGGAGATTGTCCTAGAGTGTGCAGGATGACAATCAGTCTCACTCCAATTTCAGACAACACTATACTATTTCATACATAGTGTGTGTATCATAACAATTAACCATTTTTTCCTTTCTCATGCTTTCTATCATTGTCTTCATTCATTTTACATAAATGTAAGCATATTTTATATATATATATATATGTATACACACACATGTACTAGACAAGATACATGAGTAAAAATTACATTGCATTACTTTGAATAAAGTGTTATTAAATTAAGAAAGAATAAAAAAGTATTTTACATTCGCCTAATTTTTCATCAGTGCTTTTCCTTTCCTTGTGTGAATATGAGTTTCTGACGTATATCATTTGTTCTTCTCTCTGAAGAGATGTAATCATCAGATTTCCAATTAGAGCTATTATATTGAAGAGGCATCATGGAGAAAACATTGTGCATGAATGTCAAATTTCCTTATCTTGTTGTCCTCTCCATACCTTAGATTATTTTCTTATCCTGGCACCCTTACTATTCACCTTTTGCTCTTACTGCGTTCTTTCACTTATGTGATTTCTTCATTTTGAAAGATTTCTCTATTTTTAAAAATAGATTTTTTTATTTTATGTATATGAGTTGCATGAGTTTATATGCACCACAAGGGTGTCTGGTGCCTGTGGAGGTCAGAAGAAGGAGCTGGTTCCCCTGGAACTGGAGTTACAGACAGTTGTGTGCTGTCATGTAGGGGCCGGGAAGCAAACCTGGGTCCTCTGCAAGAAGAGCCACTGCTCTTAACCACTGAGCCATCTGTTCTGCCTCCAGCTCCTTTTTTCTTAAGTTAGTTGATGAATACATATTTTTTATGAAATTCAGCTCAAATACCACTACACTCAAAAATAAATTCCTGATTCTCTCAGTACAAAATTCTATGGATGCCTGAATTTGCAATGATATTCAAATTAATGAGTGGGCACACTGAAAAATAATTTTATGTATATGAGTTGCATGAGTTTATATGCACCACAAGGGTGTCTGGTGCCTGTGGAGGTCAGAAGAAGGAGCTGGTTCCCCTGGAACTGGAGTTACAGACAGTTGTGTGCTGTCATGTAGGGGCCGGGAAGCAAACCTGGGTCCTCTGCAAGAAGAGCCACTGCTCTTAACCACTGAGCCATCTGTTCTGCCTCCAGCTCCTTTTTTCTTAAGTTAGTTGATGAATACATATTTTTTATGAAATTCAGCTCAAATACCACTACACTCAAAAATAAATTCCTGATTCTCTCAGTACAAAATTCTATGGATGCCTGAATTTGCAATGATATTCAAATTAATGAGTGGGCACACTGAAAAATATTAACCAACCTGAATATATAGCCTGTATGGCTATAGATTGATCAATGTCTATAGAATATAGTAAATATTTTCATAGAATTACACATACATATTTAAAATCACATGTAAAACAGTTATTTTAGAAATATTGTTTTGTTCTGTTTCCATTGTTGGAAACTGCTGTTCACACTCTGTACCTTATACTTTAGCATCATTGTCTTAATCACCAAAATAATTCCTTTGGTCCTCCTATTCAGTTTTCTAGAAGGTACCATCTTTACTTTCAGGTGTATTGTTCAAGACACACAATTTTTTAATACTGCTAGTAGAAGTTATATTCCAAACTGCAAAAATCCATTTCTGTATGGCTAGAACAGTGCTTGCTTTCTTTTCTGTTCTTTCCTTCAGGTATATATTAATGATTTCCACAAATTAACTGTGTTTCATCACTTGCCAATATAAAACTACATGCCCCAGGATTAAATACTGAATTTAGGTCAAATGCGTTTTCTTCTTATAAAATTGATTATTTTCATAGAAATTGTTGATAGTTATCTAAAACAGGTATTTTAAACACTGGATAGACTCTTGAATCATCTGGAAAGCATTTAAAACTGCAAATAGGAGACCCTGGGATAGGTCCCTCCCCATATTCAAGTTTAATTTATTTAGTATGGTGCTCCAGAATTTTAAGTTTTGAAATTTTCTCAGATGATTTGAATATGCAAAACATGAACCTCTGACTTAAAGCTATTGTCAATAGAGCAATACCTTTCAAAATGTAGTCCCCAGATTTTACTTATTATTGGTGTGTGTGGGTACTCCTGTGGAGGTCAGAGGCCAATTTTCAGGAGTTGTCTTCTACTGTGGGTTCCAGGGATTGAACTCAAGTCCTCAGGCTTTTGTGGAAAGTGTTTTTACTCAGTCCTCGGGTAAGCAGCATCAGCATCACCTGGATATTTTCAGAAAGGAAAATTCTCAGGCCCTGCCCTATACCTAGTCAATCTTTAACTCTGGGATAAGGCTCAGAAATCTGGTCCTTAGTAACACTAGAGGTAATTCTGATGTGTACTGATGTCGCTTTAGAACAATATGTCTTTACCAAATAGTAGTTTTATTTTTCATAAGTTATCTATTGCTAGAACATATAATACACCAAAATTTGTAAGGGATGTAATATAAGAAAACTCAATTTTCCTTATATTAATGCATATATAGTAACCGCTCCTGAATTTTTATGTTTCCATTGTACTTCTTTTAGGTACTTACCAAATTCTATATACATGCTACTTTCTTTTTCCTCCACAGCTAGGCTAAGTATTCTGAGAGGATACAGGATTCAACAAGAATTAAAGGAATGAGGATAATGAACATTTCCACAAAGTGGAGGGTGACAGAATAAATGGCATTGATCAGAGGTCATCTGCAAACAGTTTCTCTCAGTCTAGCTTTTCCTGAACTTTACCCTTCCTTTTACGATTCCTCTGTCTTTCTGATTTTCTCTCATTTCAACAATCATACTGGAAAAAGAAAAGGCAGTATTTTAATATTTAGTGGCTTGTTCCAAGCAATAGGAAATGGGTTGCCCAAATCACAAGCTATAAAAAATGCTATACCTTTTGAAAGGGAAACCAAATGTTCTCTGCCAGAAATCTGTGGGGCCATGGGTAGATACATGCACACTATGAGTTTTTTGTCATATCTACAACATAGTACCTCTAGTTAATATTATACTATTGTTTATTTTAAATTTATCACTGGTAAATTGCATAATGAGTGTTTACTACACATTTTTATGAAGAAAAACAAAAAAAAAAGGCAAACAAGAAAACTTTGGGATTGAAAAATACGATTATTACCTGGACTCGGGAGATGCTAACATGAATGTATACGTATGTACAAACATTAATTGTATATGTTAATTATGTACAATTTTAGTATAACAGTTACACTTGAGAAATTATGACTAAATAAATTATAGCTGCAAAATGTGTATTTTAAAAGGAAGTCATTTACCAAAGTATCTTAGGGCCCAAGTAGAGGCAAGCGAAGACCCTAAAGTACTGAAACCATTTTAGTGGTAATTTTAGAATTCAGCCACATGAAGTTTTTTGTACAGATAAAAATGTAATGTCTTAATGTAACCTCAAGGCTTCAATTTTAGAATTGTAAACCTTTGGTTTCCACACTGGAAAGGGAATGCACAATAACTTTCAAATACCCTTGAGTTTCCCTCTGCTCATTTATCTTTAAGATCTATACTTCATGTTTTCTTTCACTGATATTCTTTTTCTCCTAATAGTTGACTTCTGAGATTAATAAATTCTCGAAAGCATATGAAAAAATGAAAATTTGTCTTGTTGAGAACAGGGGAAAGTGTTTTTAAGAGAGATAAGTGAAATGATGCAGTTATTGTTTTTGAAGCCAGTGGCAGATTGTGTTGGCAATAAAGGTGAGTTCGTGAGCTGCTTTTATGGAATTGAAAATTCTGTCTGTGCTTTCTCTGTCACATTTAGCGAGCCTGTGCATCTGTGCTTTCAACACAACTGCTAGTTTTTTATAAACATGCAAAACAGGACCCACACCTTCAGGCCCTTGATTGCTGCTGAAGCAAACTGTAGGAAAAATACAAGACCGATGACATGTACACTGAACATTCATTACTTGGTAGCAATTTTAAAAGAGAGCAAACATCTGAGATAGCACCCATTTTGAAGGGTTTCTCTTGCAGAATGCACATGGGAATAGTGTTATGCCCCAAGTTTGCATGGTATACGAGTTGAATTTCTTAAAAACGTTGATGAAGAGAAGGCTCAGTGGTTAAGAGCACTGGTTGCTCTTGTAGAGGACCTGGGTATGATTCCCAACACCTACATGACAACAACAACAATAAAAATCTGTAACTCCAGTTCCAGGAGATCCAACTCCCTCTTCTGACCTCCTTGGTCATTGCAGGTCAATTGCAGATGCATTTACATACATGCAGGCAAAACACTCATACACACAAAATAAAAAATAATAAAAATATTGTAAAACGTTGATGTGAATCTTGAAAGTAGTTCTTTACTAGGTATCATGTTAACCTTTTTGCAGTACCACTTGAACCTGTTCCTCGTTGCTTTGCATTGTCCCAAAGATGGGAACTTTAAAGACTAAATTATACAGATTCTCTTAAGGCTTTTATTTGTCATGTGACCCAGCTTCTACCTAGAGGAATTATGTGTGCTGGTGATTAGGAACGCAGAAGTAAGTGCCGTTGGCATGGCCCAGCAGCTCTTCTGATAGACAAGGTAGCAGAAGTATTTGGTGTTCTAATTGCTTGTGTGCAGTGGAGAGGCCTCATTATCCACTCCTAGCTTCATGGGTATCCAGTTGAGGGCACTGGGAAAAAAAGCCATGGGATTCCATAGAATATTCCTGTATTCTGATTAGAATTTATCATGGCTTCATGGCTGTTGGTTCATTTTCTTGGCTTTTCCAAATTTTCTTAAGACCTTTTTCTTCTATAGGTATGAGGGAAAAGTTATCACTTGGGACATCTTTGAGATACTAGAAAGAGAAAGGACGTTGTGAATATGAATATGAGGTGCATTTTTCCTTCAGTAGTTCTATACTGACTGTCAGTGCTTTAATCTTGAGTATATACAAATTTAGTCCTTAAGCAGAGGTGGACTCTTGCTAGCTGTGTGACTTTAACCCAATTATTCCTCCTTGAGCCCAAACTGTAATATTTCATATTCTGTATTCCTATCTATATACAATCATCCTATTCCTAGTAAATGAATCAGATAAGCAGACATCTTAATTTATTTGTTTTGCCATATTCTGAAATAAAAATAAAACTAATTTAACAATTTCACAGAGTACATACACATATACTTACTTACATAGAAGTCTATCTATGTCTTGGTTTTCTCTGTTCTCTGTTGAGGCTGTCAGAAGCCATGTTTGGAGCCTGCATCTCACAAGTATTTCCAAGAAGCACTGACTCCAGTGCTGTCATGATCTCCACCACTAGGTTTTAAGAGGGACCAGTATTGTCTAGAGAATTAATATTTACCCATAGGTTATTAAAAAGGGTCCTATGAAGGAATGGTGGGGAGATATATGGAGAATCAAGAAACCTAACAGAACTCCTCTGTGTGTGTGTGTGTGTGTGTGTGTGTGTGCGTGTGTGTGTGTGTGTGTATGCAGGAGTACAGTAAATGAATAACTCTGCTTTGGTTTTTAAAAATATTTTTATTGATTTGAGAACTTCATACAATGTATTTTGATTGTACTCAGACTCCCTATTCCCTCTTCACCATCACCTTAATACCACCCCTGTCTTCAACTCCTCTATTATTATTTGTCTTAAAAAATTTAGTCTAATCTGTGTTTCCCAAGTACTCTTGGATGTGGGTCTATCTTTTGGAGTCTGTCTTGTTTTCATGGCTATTCAGAGCAGCTCAAACAGTTAAGATTCCCACTTAGTTCAACTGATTGTGAGATATACATGAGAAAGGTACAGAGTTTTAAAATAGATGACTAAAATTTTGAAGTGAGTTTCTTTTAATTTTTAAAAATTTTATACAATGTATTTTGATCATATTTAGATATCCCTTCCTTATCTACACCCTCCTTTCTAACCAACCACCAAATTTCTGTAATCTTATTGAGTCAAGTTTGTGCTCCCAAATGCCCTAAGGTGTGGGTTCAAACCACTGAAGCCTGGTCAACCTATTAAGTGTTTAACTCTTAAATGAGACTGAATCTCCCCTTCCTATCAGTTATCAGTTGTCAGTAGTTTCTCAGATAGAGTTGGGGATTCTTACCTATTTCCACAGTTCTATGTTGGAGTTTTGTCTGACTAGAGCTACTATGGGACTTGTCCAAGCTGCAAACATTGCTGAGTTTGAGTTTGTATGAGTAAGTGATCAGCTGTCTGAAAACTGTTTTCTTGTGGTCATCCATCTCCTCAGGCTCTTTTCACCCCCTCTTTAGCAATGAGCCCTGAGTTTGGGGATGCAGAAGTTACATGATCAATTTTTAATTGAATTTTTAGTTATTTCATACAGTAAATACATTTTGATCATACTTAGTCCTCCTCCTCCTATCTTTACCCCCATAACCCCTGCCAGATTTCCAGCATTCTGTTATATATGTTAAGGACTATTGAGTCAAGTTTGTGTCCCCAGATATCCCTTGGTTTGAGTTTATTCACTGGAGCATCATATCCTTAAAGAAGACCAACTCTCGCTCATTCAGCAGTCATCAGTTGTCCATAATTCCTCAGCTAACGTTGGGGGTTCTATTACTCACCGCTCAGTTCTATGCTGGGTTTTTGTCTGGTTTGAGTTTCCATGGGTCTTGTGCATGCTATCACCATTGCTCTAAGTTCATATGAGCAGGTTCCTGGCTGTCTGGAAAATTGCGTTTCCTTGTAGTCATCCACTACTTCTGGCTCTTACAATCTTCCCACTCCCTCTTCCACAATAGTCCCTGAGCCCTGGGTGGTAGAGGTTTAACTTAAGAGTCCTACCTAGGGACCCACTTTCTGCAGTCTCTTATTCTCTACATTCTGGGCTGCTGTGGATTTCTGTGTTAATCACCATCTATTGCATGAAGATGCTTCACTGCTGAGAGTTGAGAGATGCATTACTAGTCTTCTGTATATATAAGAATCCATATTTAGCATATAGTAAGAAATTACATTTGTCTAGGATTGTGACAGATGTAGGTTTTTCCCTACTACCTATGATCTCTTCAGCCATGTTTATTTGGCTATGTTTACAGTACTACAAATTTTTAATTAAAAGATTGTTCTGAAAGTATACACAAAACAGATAAAAAAATGTTTTACTCACACTACCAATTGTTTTTAATTTTGAGAATCAGATTTCACTATTGCTCAGTTTATACTGCATAATATCAAGTTGTATAGACAGAAACATAGTGTTATTTTTAATTAAAAATAAAATTTAAAACAAGGTAAAATTCAACTGAAAAAGGACAGGGATCCCTAACACATTTCCAGAGAAACAGCCATTTGTAAAATTTATGATAGTGACATAGGAAGATTGCTCATCAATCTAGATTTTAAGGGAATTTTTAAAAGAAAGATGTATTACACAACAAACAACCCGTTTCTGTCTTAGGTTTATTTTCTGCTTAGAAAGATATAGTACTAAAAACCTGAAGAATAGCATAGAAATGAATAAAAAAAGGAAACCTTGAGGTGGATAAAAATTAAGGCCTGTCTACTGGCTTTAAATGTGTCTGTCTCCATGTCTCCAGAGCTACCTAAAAGAGTATA
>NW_008333523.1:530646-546208 GCF_000622305.1 Nannospalax galili
CTTCCAGGGGCTCCAAAGACATTTTTAATTAATTATTTATTTATTTTTGTTTATTTTTTAAAATTTTATGTGTCTGAGTGTATTGCCTGCATGTAGGTAAGTGCACCCATGTTGTGCAATGCTTGTGGAGAACAGAAGAGGCTGTCGGATCCCCTAGAACTGGAGTTATAGACAGTTGTTAGCTGCCATATGGGTGGTTGGGATTCAAACCTTAGTCTTCTGCAAGAACAACCAGTGTTCTTAACCGCTGAGCCATTTTTAATAGCTGAAATTACAAAATAGATTGTTAATAGACTCTGATTCAATACTTAGAAAAAAAAGATGATTACTTAGAGATTGCATATTTTCAGTATGAATAAGTCAGGCCAAACAAATCTTATTTCACATTTACTTCGAGTTTTATATAGAAAAAGAAAATTTTACATGCCGCTTATGTTTTGATTTAATATATGTGTTCCACTAAATTTTTCTGGAATCTGTGTAAGGAAACAAATGGAGAAATGTGGACTGGATGGTATTCAGATAAATGAATTTATAGTTTATCAAGTAATTTCATATCCTTTATTTACCCCATGTATTCTCCTTCCTTCAAAACAAAAGGCAGAATTTCTTTGCCCTTGCTCTTGTCCTCCTCAAAATTTTAATGATATCTATAATGACATAGAAGGCATACTTATCAAATTTGCAGATGACATAAAGCTTGGAGCAATAGCTAATACACTGAGTAACCAAGTCTTAATTTAAAACAATCCTGACAGGCTGGAACTCTGGTCCAAGCTAACAAGATGAAATTTAATAGTTATAAATGTTAAATCTTATATATAGGTTCAAAAAATCAACTGTAAAATGCTAGATGAGAGAAAATTTGGCCTAGATGCCATTTCTATGAAAAGCTGGCAGTTGTTTTCTCAGTACGAAGTCAACATGAGCCTCTAATTTCCATTGGTAGAAGGTCATTCATTGAGAAAATATTTGTTATAGCCTCATTGTATGCCTCCTATATTCCTTATTCTACTTAACTCTTATGATAACTCTCACAGTTATATTTATCTCTACATGTGATAAAACAAATGAGATTGTCTACCTGTATATACTGCTTTTAAATGGGAGACCCTAGATTTAGATTTAACTCCTTTATTTCCAGGTTCAGTGTTCCACTATATCAACAGATTCTTACAAATTTAAAATCTTAGACCTTCCACTACCTATGGAATCATAATTTGATGAATTTCGTTTTAGCTCATCACCAATTGTTTAAATATAATTGAAATATAACCAAGAAGAGCCAGTGATCCTGAGGGTATGCCTTTGCATAATAAAATTTGAGAAGCAGTGTTTTGTATCACCCATGCCTCAAGTTACTGAAATGAAACAAGATAGTCATATTATTTGAGAAGACTAGTTGTCTGTGGCTTAAGCCAGTGTCACAGGGTTTGCCAATAGGCATAGCTACACTGGTTAGATCACTCTGGAAAACCCTTACTAACTTCTGATGATATATTTTTTATATGGACTATTAAACTGGAAGTCTGAGAGATGCAGTAAAATGTTGAGAGATGCTAAAATCAGGTTGTAGGAAGAACTGAGGAAATAGTGAGTGTTTAGTTTTGAGAGGTGTTGCCAACAAGGTAGGGTAATTTTCTTGTAATTGGGAGATTGTTGCTAGAACAGGGGGCTGTTAAAATTTAATTGGTTTATATTTTCCATTACTTTTTCTTATTTGAGAAAATATGTATACATATTATTAAAGTATAGCCATAAAATAAATCTATGTAATTTTAAACTATTAAGTAGGAACAAAGCAAAGGCAAATTTAGATTTTTTTTTTTTTAGGGAAAGAATATCCATGGCATTATATGGAGAAGGAACTAAGCTTTAAGATTACTTTTGAGAATAAGAAAGAGAAAATTGTTCTCAAGAACATACCATAACATCTCAGTTACGTGGTACATAGCATCTCACATGTCTAGATAGTACATATACAAACAAATATTATTTCAGGAAATGATAAGTGTTCTCTTGATGATAGAAAAAGATGAAGAAGTAGTTAGCTTAGTTCTTGGGATCAGGTGGTCAAAGATGTTTTCTCTGAAAAATATATTTGAGTAGCACACTGGGAGATAAAGTGGGGCTAGACATAAGAAGAAAAGAGGAAGACCATTCCAGAAAGAGTGAAGAGTAAATTAAATGGTTCAAAGAATGGAGCGAGTATGCCGTGATCAAGGACAGTTCCATATCGGGCCACATAAGAATGAAATGGCTAAATGTCCAAAGGCATATTTTCACTCATAAGGTTTAGAGGACTTTCCATTAGAGGAAATGCCCCGACCCGCGGAGCAACAGCATGGGGCACTGAGACTGAACCGGGAGGAAGGAATAGACAGGGGGCACGAAGAAATGGAGACAAGACAGTATTCTGATCAAGTCTCTTTTATTGAGCAATCACACAGTGTTAATATAGTAAAGCGGAGGGTGGGGGGAAGGTAAAGGGCGGAGAGAAGGCGAGGGGAGTGGAAGGCGGCAAGGCCCTGCTGGGGAATTTCCACTACAGTCATGAGCCCTGGTGGTTTCATAAGATAAGGAAGTAAAATATAGAAAAAAATCAGGGCAAGAAAAACATGTTTTTACAAGGCCACCTGGTTGTTTCAAACTGGGGCAGGGGTACACTTAAGGCTTGGCCTCCAACAAGGAAATATGAGGATACTTCCTGCAAAGAAATTAGTAGTCACATTGTGTTCCAATATAGGATAGATGACTCCTCTTGGAATATTCAGAGAGAAATTCACATGTAACAGACTGGAGGGAATGTTCTCCAAGTCTTGTCAATCTCTGTAGGATAAAGACTTAAAATCATACTTCTCTTATGCTGAGGAAGACCGGAGAAAGAAGGAACGTGTTGAAGCAGGTAATATAGCTGAAGGAATTATTCATGACACAGAAACCAAGATGGAAGAATTCAAGGACCAGTTGCCTGATGATGAGCATAACAAGCTAAAAGAAGAGAATTCCAAAAAAAGAGAACTCTTGACTCAAAAAGATAGTGAAACAGGAGAAAACATTAGGCAAGCAGCATCTTCCCTTCAGCAGGCATCACTGAAGCTCTTTGAAACAGCATATAAAAAGATGGCATCTGAGTGAGAAGGTTCTGGAAGTTCTAGCACTGGACGCCAGAAGGAAAATCAGAAGGAGGTGAAACAGTAATAGTAGCAATGCTTTTTGGAGCCGAACGGACAACATATACTATAAAAGTTTGGGAGTGAAGGGACTTCCTGAGCAGAACGTGGCAAACTTCAGTCTTTTTACTGTGTTTTTGTAGTAGTCTATATATAATTTCCTTAATAAATTTGGTGACAATTTTAGACAACTCATTTAATAGGTGATGAATCCAGTAGTAGCAAGTTCACAGTGTTCTGCCCTTAGCCTGTTATTTTTCAGCTGCATGTAAAGGGGGCGGGGGGATGGGACTATTCACCAATCATTAGAAAGGTATATCACTGGTTGGTGCTGAAATGGCTGTATTTTCAAGGTGTGTGAAACTCATTACACACACAATGCAGGTAGTCTCTCATGGACCTTGAATGAGACTGTAGGTGAATCCTCATTGGCCAAAAGTAGTTAGAAAGGATGAACTTTATGTTCATGGGATTGAAGGCCTTGCAGGACAGGCTAATTACTGAGCCATGTTTGTAAGTTAATGGCTAACAGGTATGTTAGGAGTAGCTTTTTTTTTTTTGGTCTTTTTGAGACAAGGTCTCTCAGTATTGCTGGCCTAGAACTCACTATGTAGACCAGGCTGCCCTTGAACTCACAAAGATCCGCCTGTCTCTGCCTCCCAAGTGCTGGGACTAAAGGCATGTGCCACCACGGCTAGGGCTAGCTTTTAAAATAAAGTCACTCATAGTCCTAATGCATTCTTTTCTAGCTAGCTACCTTCTTGGTTGGCCTGTATCCGGTACCTATATCCTTGATGATTGTTCT
Source organism: Nannospalax galili (assembly GCF_000622305.1). Lineage (NCBI taxonomy): Eukaryota > Metazoa > Chordata > Mammalia > Rodentia > Spalacidae > Nannospalax > Nannospalax galili. The sequence continues at coordinate 534,625 of NW_008333523.1, forward strand.
TTTTCATCCATTCTGGATTTAAAAAAAAAAAATATGGAAAGCATCTTGATTTCCTTTGTGCATGGAAAAAAAAAGGCTTAAAATCAGGGCTGTGGTTATTATTTTATAGGTTTGTAAGAAAATATTTTTGTTCCTTATGATAAATCTACCTATAAAATAAAATTTCTAATAAAATATTTGTATTTCACTCTTATTTCCCTTTTTCTATTTTTTTGCTGATTTTTGTTCATTTCATACAATATATCTTAATAATATTTAGACCCCTTTCCCTATCTGTACCCCTTATAGACCCCTCACTTGATTTCATGCATTCTGTCATATATATTAAGGCTTACTGAGTCAAGTTTTTGTCCCAAGATGTCCCTTAGTGTGAGTTCATCCATTGGCCCTTGGTCAATATATCTAGCATCACTCCCTTAAAGAAGACCAAATTCCCCTCACCCAGTAGAGATCAGTTGCCAATAGTTCCTCAGCTAAAGCTGGGACTTCTTACTCATTTCTCCAGTTCTATGCTGGGCTTTTGTTTGGTTTGAGTTTGCATGGGTCTTGGGCATGCTGTCACCATTGCTCTAAGTTCATATGAGCAAGTTCCTAGCTGCCTGGAAAACTGTTTACTTGTGGTCATCCACCACCTATGGCTCTAACAGTCTTTCCACCCCCTCTTCTGCAGTAGTTACTGAGCCCTGGGTGGCTGAGTTTTAATATGGAGAAACTGTTAAACTATGTGAACTAACACAGACTCAGAAAAACAAGTGATGTATGTTCTCTCCCATTTGTGAAACTTATCTATGAATCTTTATATTTGAATAGGTATCCTGTTGTAACCAGGAACCATGGGGTTAAAGGGAAGAATGAGCCAGAGAGAGGTGAATAGTAGGAGACAGGTGTTACCAAGGGGGAAATGGGGAATATGGGGGCTCTCTAACTGGGGAGGGAGGAGGGAGGGTTTTAAGGGGGAGAGAAAGGAGAGATAAATAATGTTTAAATAGTGTGACAAACTAGAGGGAAATATATTAGTTCAAAAACATACTGAAAAGTACATATACACACATTATATATATATATATATACACATAATATATATTTATTCATTTATTGCATGAGTGCATGTGTATAGATGTGAAGGCTATATAACAGAAAACACAATGACGGCAGAAACCTCGCTTTGACTTGTTGGTCAGGGTAGTCCAAGAGACACCCAAAATGACACAGGCTACTGCCACAGCTCTTGATTTCCTCCCAGAACTTGAAGGTAAGACACTATTGTTGAAGGCAGGGCATACTTGAGACACATGACTTTGAGCAATGGATCTGGAATCCTCCTCCCCAAAGAGTAGTTCTTCTAGTGTAAAAGCACACTGCTAAGGGAGAAAATCCATTTATAGTCCAATCATAGTGTAAAACCTAATAAACACAACAATGACTGGTGCAGGAAACTATCTGTATTGGTGTAGAGGTCGTGAGAGTAATCAACAGCTATCTAATTGGACTTAAAACCTGCTCAATGGGAGGGACATCATGTGTGGTACTGTAAACATAGCCACATACAAATGACTGGAGAGAGCATAGATCCCAAAGAAAAATCTGTCTGTTACATCCTTAGGCAAATGTAATTTCTTCCTGCATGCTAAATACAGATCCTTCCATTTACAAACAAGTATACCTATCACCACTCATCAAAGAAGCTTCTTTTTGCAATAGATGAGACTGTTACAGAGTTTTAAAACTAGTCACACACAGAGAATAAGTGTCTGTGGAAAGCCCATCCCTAAGTGACATATCTACAATGCAACCTGTACACCTAAAGCTCACAGAGCATAATGGAAGAGTGGACACAGAGAATATTAATGCATCTCTTAACTCTCATCAACAAAGCTTCATCATGCAATGGATAGTGATTAACACAGAAAGCCACAGCTGGCCAAAATGTAGAGAATAAGAAACTGTAGAGTACATATCACTAGATAGGACTCCTATGCCTTTTACTCTTTAATTCTCATATCTGTATTTTCTTTTATATTTACATGCATAAGTCATTCTTAGGGGAAAATTTGGCTATATATCAGCTACATTTTAAATAAACCTCACTCTTCACAGTTATATGCCCATTGTCTGATGTGATGATGGTTCCATTTTTCATCTGTGCCACTCTGAGCTATGGTGGCATCTTGAAACAGCAACTGATCAGTTACCATGGTTTCCAATGGAGGCAATGTAGCATGTAATTATTGCATACAGCTATCATTACTAAATTCTGTATGGCATTTGATGTAATTCAATAAATAATTTGAGTCACAATTCAAGAAGGAGGGTACAACTGCTTACAGAGTAACAATTTAAGGAAAAATTGCTTAATTTTTTTTCACACAGCCTACCTATCAAGGGCATTGATGAATAAAATTTGGTCGTAGGTTCTAATTGCTTTTCTCATATCACAAGAAGCACTAGTAAAAGGAGGTTTCAGGTCTGCCTTGATAGGTAAAGTAGTGTTGATTCAGGTACTAAATGAAGCAAAACCCCTCATTTGATTTTTAGTATGGTATTTAGTGAATCTTATTTCTTTAGGTTTGTACATCTTTAACAATGAAATAAAATACATGCTTGTGAAACATATAATAGAGAAGAGAGACTTTTAAAGCAGTCTACCATCTCCTCCCTTCCTACAGATTCCAGAGAAAGTTTGCCCAATTTGTCACTGAGCACTAACTAATTAAGGAATTGTCATTTTCCTGGCCTTTTCTCAGTGCTGAGCACACTACAGGATATAAATGTGGGTTTGAGGGTAATCTTTCATTATATATTCAAGGGAACTGCCAAGTGTTTCCATGTGTATTTGGAGGCAAATAATTTTAATTTTTTTAAATAAAAGGCAGCCAGACGTGTCTGTGTTAAGCTTCTTCATGGTGTTGATACCCCCCCCACACTCTTAATAGATGTGGTGGTTTCAATGAGAAAGTCTCCCATAGGCTCCAAGTATTTGGACATTTTGTTCCCAGTTGGTGGCAGTGTTTTGGGATCTTTTAGGAAGTTCAACCTTGCTGGGGGAAGCATGTCACCGGGGGTGGGCTTGGAGAGTTCTTAAGCCTTGCCAGAGGATTTCATGTCTCTATGCTTCCTGTGCCTGCTTGAAGATGTGTTCACTTGACTTTTTGCTCAGGCCACTTCTGCTGCCTTGCCTCCCCTGCAGTTGTGGACTCAATTCTTCCAGAACTGTAAGCTCCAATAAACTCTTCAAAAAAAAATTTTTTTTGTGTTATGGACAGTTGTTAGCTGCCATGTGGGTGCTGGGATTCGAACCCAGGTCTTCTGCAAGAACAGCCAGTGTTCTTAACCAGGGGATCCCACAGCCTCTTCTGTCCTCTGTGGGCATTGCACAACATGGTTGCACTTACCTGCATGCAGGCAATACACGCATACACATAAAATAAAAATAATAAATAAAATATTAATTTTTTTGATTTACTTACTTTTATGTGTATGAGTGCATTGCCTACATGTGTGTATGCACATTGATGTCATACAATGCTCACAGAGCTCAGAATAGGGCGTTGGATTGCCTGGAACTGGAGCTACAAATGATTGTTAGCTACCATGTGGGTGCTGGGATTTGAACCCGGGTCTTTTGCAAGAACATCCAGTGCTCTTAACCACTGAGCCATCTCTTCGACCCCTCAAATAAACTCTTCCTTCTATAAGTTGCCTTGGTCATGGTGTTTTATCCCAGTAACAGAAAAGCAATTCATACAAATACAATTGATTTACCTGGTCACTTACTTTCTCTATTACTGTGTGAGAAAGCTAAGGTCTTAACTAAGCTACAAATTGGTATCAGCACATGAGAACAACAACAACAAAAGATTAATACAAAATTGTTCTTACATTTTTTGTGAACTATATCCTTTTGACAAATATGAGTTCAAGAATAATGATCTGGAATATTTGTAAGAATCTACTCACTGATGTCCTCATCTCATGTATTTTCCTTTGATTTTTATCAAACAATTTCATGATAGATCATGCTTTTCAACATTTAGATAATGTAGAGTTGATTCAGAGAAGTACGAGAATATGGTTCCTTTTTTTTGAGTGTGTGACCTACTAGAAGGAAATTAGCAGTACACAGAGCATAGGCAGTCCTACAAAGAACAATACACACGTTGGAGTACATTTGTGCTTAACTTACCACCTTATTCTTCCACTTTGTCAGTGGCGCCCATTCATCTCTCTGAACCTCTTGTTCTCTTGTATGCCCTGTGAACATACTCAAAACTTGATAACATGATACATGCGAATATCTTATTTGATAAAATATGTGGAGTTTATAAATATTGTACTTGGCATCTGTTGGTGATTAATAGAAACAAAGCCTCATAATGGTGAGAATCAAATATTTTATGGAGACTCTAAGCACTGTGCTATTGATAAGAAATATAACTGGAGACTTTGAGAAGATTTCATGGATGAAATAGGACTTAGACATTAAGAATAGGCATGCATTATATGTGTGGAAGCAAGAGATATGTTTCGGGTGAAAGAAATGACATAAGTAAATTGTGGATGTCTGAATTAGTTACTTTTCTGTTCCTGTGATAAACTCCATGACCAAGAACACCTTGAAAAAAAAGTTTATTTTGGGTTAAGTTTCCAGAAGGCTAGATGCCCATAATGGCAGGGAAAGCATGGTGGCTGGAGTAGGAAGTGGAGAGATCACATCTCAATGACATCCAGAAGATAGAGAACAAGGAGGAAGTAGGGTAATGTTATAAACCCTCAAAGCTCCTCCCCCCTTATTGTACTTCCTCAAGCAAGGCTCCACATCCTCAAATTCCATAACCTCCCAAAACAACATTACAAGCTGGAGACTAAGTATTCAAATGCATGAGCCTGTGGGGGCTTTTCTCAAACCACAATAGTGTAGTTACGGTTGAATTTTTCTATTAATTTGAATTTTAAAACTTAAACACGTTAGTATTAAGCTATATTTTCAACTCATGTTTTCATTGCTCTAGGATCATATTAGTCTAAGACTTTATTTATTCCTGTTATTTGAAGTATTAGTGAATATATTTTCCACCAAATACTGAGTGAAAATAATCCCGTGATATTTATTCCCAGACTTTCAAGAGAGGAGAAAAGAAGGGCGAAATCTTCACAAAATTTGGAAATAATTTTATTCTACACATCTTTAATTTTTTGTTTCACACTGCTTCTATGTCCTCTTTATCCTAGTCCATCCAATTTTTTCCTTTTGTCTAGTAATTTCCTGTTGCAATTTGGCTGCATTCTCCAATCCCCATCAAATGATTTCATGCATTCAGACCACTGAGCCTAAATGATGGCTGCAGGGAATGTCAACATTAAAAAATTATTGTTTGATAATTTCATACATGCACATAATATTTTTTGAGCAAACCTACTCCCTATTCCCTCTACTCCAATTTCTCCTCCATATCTCCCCCTTTTCCCTCTCACCTTCATGTGCTCTTTGCATTTAAACCCACTGAGTCCACTTAGTGCTTCATGTACCTGCATGGGTGTGGAGCAATCTGCTGGAGCATGGGTAGCCTTCCAGGGACCCATCCCCGAAGAAAATGGACTCTCCATCTCCCAGTAGCCACCAATTGTCAATGGCTTCTCAGCTAGGGATGGGACTTCATGAGCCCCTCTCTCATCTGTTTTAAGAGTTAGGCCAGAAAGAAAAGGCAAACTCTTCACACTAGGCCCGGTTTTATGTGATACCTCATAATTCATTATAGTACAGTGGTAAAATCCAACTCCAGCTTTGAATTAGGCAGTTAAATTACACATCTGTACTTACAGGGTCAGAAACTACACCAAATAAGAATGCATACTTAATGCACTCTGCTTTTAAAAAAATGAATGTAGAGTTGAGCATACTTGCATATTGGAAATAAACTTTTCTGGATTTCATATATAACAGTAGTAGATAAGTGCTTCCTGAGGGAGGCTTTGAATAGGAGTCTGTTACAAAACTGAATAGTATTGAGTCAGACCAACATTCAAGAGATTTCTATGGCAGACTCATAGTTTATACCGGAGGTAATGCTTTGATCTCCCTCCACTAAAAGGTTTGTTGTCTCCCCTACTAGAGCTGATAGCAGTCTCCAATTTTCAGCCCTCTCTGGGATTGATGCAGCTGTATAAGGTGGACTTATTTAAGAACTCACCCTTTCTTGAGGTAGCTCACATCCTCTGACTGGGTGGTGTAGGAAGACAAAGGCAAGGTCATCTTAACCATCTCAGGACCACTCTGTGGTATCATTCTAGTTCCAGAGTTCCATTTTGTTTTGTATGAAGTTGGTATGGAGCCTGCAATGTAGCTCTTGGCCTACTGCTGCCTCCTTCCATAAATGTTGGTCCATTGCATACTCCTTTAATATATGGCTTGCTAAACTTCATTTGATAGGGTGACTCCTAGAGAATGCAACTTGCAGTAAGATCTTTACTTTTAAGTTATCAGATTTTCAACCAGTAAAATATGATACACTAGTATAGAATAAATGTAATTAAGCTGTTTTGAGAAATTCAATTCTTCCACGTTTTAGAGTAGATGGGTCTGGCCTAGTCTGAATGGGAACCAAACTGGTCATGTAGAGTTGCTAGATTCTTTCATCACTAATCCCAGGTGGTTTTACAAGTGGTTTCCTTATCTGAGCCATGCCATTTAAAAGTCAGGTGAACCACTGCATTTTCAGGAATCCTTTAATTACATGCAGTTATTCATACATGTGTATATAGTCAATTTTTACTATTAGGTGTTATCCATTCAAGGATGGCATATTTGCCAATTAGCAGTTAGAAACTTAAAAAGGAAAGCTAAGAATTCTGACACATCGAAGCATAGGATAGTTCAGTTTTGATTGGGAACTTAAAGAAGATGAATGTTTATACTGAACTTCTAGAAGTATTCAATTGAGGAGGCTTCGCGGATTCTTTGAAAATAGAGCAGCTCAGATTCTCTTTTAGACGGTTCTCTGCTGTTGCTTTCTCTTTTTCTCTACCACCCACTCAGATTTCATCTTTTTCAAGAGCAACACATATAGGTTTTTAACAATAAATTATATTAATTTCACAGCAATACTTTAAATAGTGGCACAGCTGCAGTTGTCATTGAACAGTGTATGAAATAACCTTGCAATAGTAGCTGTTATTTATTCTTACAGTGGTTTATGTTTAATTATACGTGAGATTTTCCTTAACTTAGACAAAGGTATTTGTATAATCCCCACTAATAACTGTAATTCCATAAGTTAAAAGTTATAATAGGAGTTCACATTTTGATAGTGCCATTAGCACTAGGACCTGAAGTTCTTTTTAAAAAATGAGTTCTAAGAGGACAAAACTGCTATTATTTGGGTTTTAAATGTTTGCAGGCTTTGGACAGAAGGAATTATTCCAAAGTTACTTGGGGACAGAATAATGTTTCTTCTCTTTTAATTTAGTTTTCAGTACTGTTGCTTCCTTTAAAACAGGAGTTATATCATGGTATTGGTAGAAAATGTTTAATGTTGTGTATGTTTATAATATTGTTGTAATTATTTATTTATTTTATGTGAATGAGTGTTAAGCCTGCATGTGTGTAAGTGTACCCATGACATGCAATGCCCATGGAGGACAGAAGAGGGCACTGGATCCCCTGAAACTGATTACCAATAGTTGTTAGCTGCCATATGGGTGCTCGGATTCAAACCCTGGTCTTTTGCAAGAGCTGAGCCATCTCTCCAGCCCTATATTATTTTATTTTAAGCTATACTAATAACATGTTAGAAATGGTTCCCCAGTTGTCACTCATTTATTCTCAACCTAGGGTCCAGTGACACCATATTGGCAGCCTGGGATTATATCATTATTTATACCATTGCAGCAGCTAATAGTCAGTGATTTCCTTTATCTTGCCTCAAGGTAGTCAGTTGTTAAACATTTACTGGTATACTCTGCTCACATTTTATAAGCTGCATTCTTATATTGAAATTATATCAGAGATAGTGTAAGAAACAAAAAACAGGAAGCCATATAATTTCTAAAAAGTTTAAACATATGACACCATGAAATCTTGATGGAAGCTGGATGAATTCACAAGTTTCAGAAAATTCTGTAAAGGAAACGTCTCTGCATCAGCACCTATAAGTCAGACCCAACAATCCCAATGTTAATATTTCCTTGAAATTGCTCAATGTGGCTAGGCTTACGTGTACTTTTAAGAAGTAAAACAAATGACTTCTCTTAGGGAGTTCAAATGACCTCTCTTTTCTTTTAAGCTTGAGAGTATTATTTGATATAAACAAAAATGAATTGAGTTATTGCTTGTATATGACTATGCTTACTCAGATTTGTCCACAAATCATTTGTTTAGTTTCAAGGATGTGGATTTAGTGTGGAGAGAGTGGCAAATGGAGATCAGGTAGTTGGAGAATGGGAATAATCTTTCCAGCCATGAAAAGTGGCTATAATTCTGAAAGTCCAGCTTCTCACATACAAACTTACTGTCTTTTCTTCTCTAGGATGTGTGAAGTCCAGTATTATAATAAAACAGATCTGAACACATATAGTTTTGCAAGTGGAATAGCCAAAATTTTAACAGAAATTATGAAACTTTTCACTTGCTTATAGTTTGACTTCTGTGCTTCAGAGGTTCATAGTCAGAATACTCCTTTGAAATAGCTCCTCACTAAACTCCTATCAGTTAACATGATAGACATTATTGGCTCCATATGGACAATCTCAAAGAATTATGACAATATTAAAAATTTAGAAGTGTACTTGATTATAGTATTAATACATTAATACTATAATATACATAATGTCATTATAATACTAAGTATTATACCATGCAAAACCAACAGAGACTTGAAACACTATAAACTAAATAGAATAACAAAAACGTATAAAACTGTGAAATAATGGTTAAATGGGAGCAAGTTAACAGAAAATTTATCTGAAAAAACATGATTAATCAGAAAAAAGTAGCTTATGTTTTAAGGTTCAAAAATAAGTAGAAAACACACAAGATAAATTGTAAGCCATGAACTTGTAAGACAACAGATAAAAAGAAAAGCAAAACCATCCCAACAACAACAGAAACATACCCTGGGGATTCTGATCTACAAGGAAATAATTCTTAGCAAAGGACATGCTTAAAGTTTCTCTGAATACTACTCAGTTTTGGAAAAAAAATTGCTAATGGGAGAAATAACATATCAGGAAAATGAAGGGAAAATAAAAGGTTTGTGACCGTAGTGATCTTATATTTAGGACTTGCCAAGAGAAGCATACACAGGCTTCTTGTTTTCTGAGGAAGTGTGCAGAGTTCACAGAATAAGCTGGAGGGATTTTGCTTTGCGTGCGATTTTGTATGACAAAGCAGAGCTCACATTTCCTAATTCATTCAGATCAAGTCAAATGTCAATTCTTCCTATCAACTCCGGCAAAGATTGAAAGAACTCAGCATGAACCTCAGATGATCAGGAAAAAAGAATCTGAAATAAGGCTTGAATGGTAGAAAGGGGGAATTCACTAAAAATAAACATTAACTAAGAGGAAGTATGAACAGTTAACTACACTATGATACAGTTAATACAACTAAAATATAAACTCTTGTCAGTGGAATAATGTAAGTCAAAATAAATAAAGAGGAAAAGAATGAGTGGAAGTTGCCAGCAAAAGCTAAGGTAGTAGAGCCCAGTTTTGAGTGAAATTCAAACTAAAATACAGAAGAAAGTATTCCAAGGTGGTTCATGCTGTTGAAGAATTTTCAAATAACTTTAATGGAGCAAAAGCAGAATAACATGGATAAAAAGATACAAAAAAAATAAATCTTCAGAGAACACTGGAGCCTGGCAGGCTCCTCAGTGAGTACAGAACTAAAGATAATGTTTTCCCTTCCCTCAGACTCCATCAATGGTCGATAGTTGATCAGTGAAGGGGATCACTTCTCTAATCTGTGATTGACTATTGACAGACCCAGGCTTGTGCAGGCCCATTGCAAGCAGCTACTACTCTGTGAGATCATAATTCCATTGGCTGTGTTGTGCACAAAAGATAGTATTTCACAGCTGCCTCCTACATTCTGCTCTTATATTCTTCTTGCCCCTCTTCTGTGATGTTCCCTGAGCTTTAGGTAGAGTGGTATACATGTCCTGTTTAGGGTTGAGTACTCAACTTTCACTTTTCCAGCACCTAAATCCATAGCCACACAGATAGCCCTGGTTAAACTCAGTGGATAATGAAACAAAACAAAAGTCATGAATGTGGGGAAGGGACTTAAAGAGAGTAGTGGTATTAGGGGTGGGAGGGAGAGATGAGAGAATGGGGGTTACAGTAATCAGAATGCTTTATATATGTATGAAATTGTCAAAGAAGAAATTTAGTAAAAGATAAGTAAAAGGTTAAGCATAAGACAACAAACTGAGAGCTAAGATAACATGTTATTAGCTCATATGTAAGTGAAGAAGACAGAGAAAAATGAAATGTAATTATAACATTTGAAGTCGATATAGTAGATGAATATTTTTTCATAAACAAGCTACAAGTTCTGACTCCTAAGGTAACACATTTCATGGAAGGAAAATTTATTTGGAACTAATGACGTTGTGATATTGTAGTTAACATTACTTTTAAAATAAAGAAAATTATCCTCCCTCCCTGCCTTTCCCATTTAAAGTGTCCCCATTTTCCCCATTTCTCCCTTGATAATTTTTGTATGCTATGGTCAGGGAGAAAAAGAGGAGACATAATAATGCTTAGCTAGTATAAAAAGCCAGAGGGAAGAGCTGGAGTGATGGCTCAGCAGTTAAGAACACTGAATGTTCTTGCAGAAGACCTGGGTTTGAATCCCAGCACCCACATGACAGCTAACAACTATCTGTAACTCTAGTTCCAGAGGATCCAATAGCCTCTTCCACCCTCTGCGGGCATTGCACGACACAGTGCACTTACCTACGTGCAGGCAATACACATATACATATAAAAATAATGAATAAAATATTTTTAAAAAGCTAGGGGGAATTGCATTAGCCCAAAAATTTACTGAAAAATTACACATACAATATCCCTACAAGAGTCTGTGAGTATAGCTGGACTACATAGCAAGAAACAGTGCCAGACAGGAAAAACCTTCCTTTGAGTTGTTGGCCAGGGTAGTCCAAGAGACTCTCCAAATTACACAGGCTATTGCCACAATTCTTGATTGCCTCCCAGAACTTGATGGTAAGACCCTATTTTTGAAGACAGGACATGCTTTGGACACCGGACTTGAAACAATGGAGTTGGAACTGACCTGGAAACAACCTCCCCTGAAGGCTAGCTCTCATAGCTTTGGAGACCACTATGCAAGCTGCTAAGGGAGAACATCAATCAGTGGTCCAACCCCAGCTTCAAGGCCTAAAAACCACATCCATGACCAGCACAGCAAATGACACTGGTGCAGTAGTGGTACTTTTATCTGGGGGTAATCAGTAGCTACCTGATTGGACTTAAAGCTCACTCAATGGGAGGGAAACTCATGTCTGGTACTGTAAACCTAGCCAAATACACATAGCTGGAGAGGTCATAGATCTTAGAGAAA
>NW_008333523.1:549612-565657 GCF_000622305.1 Nannospalax galili
TAAGGATGGTCTTTTTCCCATTCTATGAAAAATGTCATGGGGATTTTTATTGGCACTGCATTGAATCTATAAATGGCTTTTCACAATATTAATTCTTCCAATCCATGAGCATGGGAGATCCTTCCATTTTCTGATGTCTTCCTCAATTTCTTTCTTTAAAGAGTTAAAATTTTCTTTGTAGAGCTCTTTAATGTCTTTGGTCAGGTTTATTCCAAGATATATTTTTTTTTTGTGGCTATTGTGAATGGGAGGGTTTCCCCGTGCTCTTTCTCTGACTGCTTGTCACTGGTATATAGAAAGGATACAGACTTTTGTACTTTAATTTTGCAACCTGCCACATTACTGAATGTGTTAATAATTTCTAGGAGTTTGCGCGTGTAATTTTTGGCATCCCTTAGATATAATATCATATCATCTGCAAAAAGGGATAATTTGAGCTCTTCTTTTCCAATTATTACTCCTTTAATTTCCTTCTCTTGTCTTATTGCTCTTGCAAGATTTTCAAGTACTATGTTAAAGAGAAGTGGAGATAGTGGGCAGCCTTGTCTGGTTCCTGATTTCAATGGGAATGCTTCCAGTTTTTCTCCATTTAGAATGATGTTGGCTGTGGGTTTGTTATATATGGCTTTAAAAGACCCTATTTTTTAACACAAGACATACATCAGACACAGGATTTGAAACAATGGAGCTGGAACTGATCTAGAAGCCACTTCCCCTGAAGGCTAATTCTAGCTTCATGGCCTAAAAAAACACATCAATGACCAGCATATCAACCAACATTGGTGCAGTAGTGGCACTTTTATGTTGGGGGTAATCAACAGCTACATAATTGGATTTAAAGCTCACTCAATGGGAGGAAACTGATGTCTGGTACTGTAAACCTAGCAAAATACACATAGCTGGAGAGGTCACAGATCTTAGAGAAAACCCCAAGGCTCTCATATCCCTATACTTATATAATTTCTTACTTTGTGTGCAAAATATGGATCCTTAAATTTACAGACAAATATCCCAGTCACCACTCATCAAAGGAGCTATGTTTTTCAACAGAGATTATTACAGAGTTACACCACTGGTCACACACAGAGATTCTCCATGACTTGCCCAAGCCTAAGTGGCACATCTAGGATGCAACCTCTACACCTAAGACTCATGGAACACTGAACAGGGATGAAGAGAACACTAGTGCATCTTATAAGTCTCTTCAATTCTCATCAATTAAGCTCCCTCATGCAACAGAGGGCCAGGAACACAAAAGGCCACAAGTGGCCAAAAAGAAGGGAATGAGAGTTGGCAGAGTGTGGGTCCTTGAACAGGACCCCCATATTGAGGCCCACCCACTCAAGGCTCAGGGACTGTTGTGGAAGAGGGGGCAGAAAGATTGTAAGAGCCAGAGAGGAGGTGCGTGACTATGCCAAAATAGTCCTACAGGTGCCTGGGACCCTTCTCATACAAACCTAAAGCAATGGTGTCAGCATGCACAAGACCCATGTAAACTTAGGCAAACAAAAACCCAGCACAGAACTGTGGAAATCAAGAGAAAGCCCCAATCTTAGTTAAAGAATTATTGCCAACTAATTACTGCTGGATGAGGAAGAGCCAATCTTGAAAGGAGAGACTTTAGATAGGCTGACTAAATCCTGGTGGATGAACCTGCACTGAGGGACATCTTGGGACACTGGCTTTACATAATTGGCTTTAATACAAATGACAGACTGTATGAGCTCCAGTGGGGGGGGCTATGGGAGGGTGCCAAAGGGGAAGGGGGAAGAGGGTATAAAGATGACTTCATGTATGAAATATACAAAAATTCAACAAAAATTTTAAAAAGTCCCCTCTCCCAAAATAAAGGAAATTAAAGAAGATCCCTTTGTGAAACATGGAAAAAACCTATTTCAAAAATAAGATAAAAAAAACAACAAAAAGACAAAAAAAATACAATAGAGAGCTAGAGAGATGGCTCAACAGCTAAGAGCAGGAATTTTATTTTCGGAGGATCAGATTTTGGTTCCCAGCACTCACATGGCAGTTAACAACTGTCCTAACCCTAGTTCCAGGGGATCTGATGCCCTCTTCTGGCCTACATGGGCTTTGCATGCACAGGTTCACTTACATACATGCAGGCAAAATACTCATATACATAAAATGAAAATAAATTAAAACATAATAAAAACAATTCTCAAAAAAATAAGTGTTCTTCAGATATCCAGGCAGAACAGTTGATCATTAGAAAAAATAATTAAGGAATTCATTAATATTCAGACAGCAGTGAATTTCCTTAAGAAAACTTGATACAGTTATTTACTTTCAAGATGAAAAAAATTGTGGAAAGTAAATGACATACTTGTGATTGCATAGTCAACAATAGAGTATACACAGTACTCTAGATACTCTCATTTTTGAGTCAAGAGTCTGAACCCTCATATATAATTTCTTTTATTCATATAAATTGCCATAGAAATTCTTTATTCTATATCTTAATTTGCTACTGATCCATTTTGCTCTCATCTTTCAGGAAAGTCCTTATGAATATTTCAGTCACCTAGCCAATGAAACTTCATGTATTCCTGGAAGGACAGTACCCTCATGGACACCATGCATTTATCACTGTTTCTGGGTAAGAGTAGTTCAGAGGGGAGCCCAGTGTCAGGGACCTGAACAGTAGAATTTGACATGACAGAAAGCCCATGATCCATCTTTTAATGTACAGAGAAAGTGCAGCTATGGAAACTGTATTGTTTAATTCAGTGTTGAAAAGATATCTTAGAAAAGAAGTATTTATTTTCCGTTTAATTTCCAAGGCTATGTTCACATAATGATCCAATTATATCAGTCCCTAGGACATAAACTATAAGAACATGACACTATGGTACAGCCTGAAATTAAAATTATCAGTGAACCTGTCCTGTCTGCCCCTCTACCCTCTGATGCCTAATTTACCCATTTACATTATATCACTATTGCTATTTATAACTTGCTGTTAGGTTTCTGATTCAAAGTGAAGAAGAGCAAAGTACTTATATTTACTAAATATGAACAGTTTTGGGTTTTGCCTTTTTGGCCAAAATATACTCTGCTCAATCTTTTTTCCCCCTTACCAATGCAAATGAGAGAAAAAATTCTAGTGGAAATACAAGGTCCTCTAGGAATTACTGTCATGGCCATTTGTGTGAAATACTGGCTTTGTGAAAGTTTACAAATCTATTTTCTTTGCTGATAGCAGCAGTATTTTTTAAAATTTCCATTGTTCTTCTTCCTTGCTACAACTCAAGGTAGAAGAAGCTGAAGTCATCATACAAAATGGCTGTCACACACAGTTCAGATATTATAGAGCTGCATTATAGTGGCTGACTAACTGTAATCAGGGTTTCACTCAAAAGACAAGCTAATTACAGCCATGATCTATCTTTAAATTGGGCATGATTTAAATATTCCCATCTATGAAGAAGAAAAACTGTTTGTCACTGAGGGGACAAATGAGCTTTGTCCTTTTGAATAACTTTTGTAAGGTCTAGTGGAATTACTTTTTATACCTAGATAAAATAGTTATGGTTATTATACTTTTGAATACAGATTATTCTTAAATTTCATTATTTCAATAGTATTTGGTATAGACAACATATTTATTATTGTTAAACATTTTTATAACCCTATATTTTCATGTGAACTTATAGTTATATATGTGAATTAAATATATTTGTGTCCTTTAGGAAAAGTAGATATTTACCAATTGCTACTTTAAAATGAATTGATAGCTTTAGGTTCTGAAAAATCTAGTAACCCAGGCCTAATCATTTATTCACAGTAAGTCATTCGGTCATTCATCAAAAACTTCATTAAATACCTGACATATGGCAGGTTGTAATTGTAATAGTAAAGAAGAAAAAAACTCCATAATTATGACTTCATAGTCTTTCTAGTCTATCTCATAAAAAGGAAGAACTAAATAAAGAGCCAAAGACTATATAATGTCTGAGTAGTTTGAACACCAGGTATGGTTGTGTGGTGGTTTGAATGATAATGTCCCCCACAGGATCCAAGTATTTGAACATTTTGTCCCCAGTTGGTGGCACTGTTTTAGGAGATCTTAGAGAGTATTTCCTTGCTGGAAGAAGCCAATCACTAGGGCGGGCTTAGGGAGTACTTAAGCCTTGTGGGATCTCCAGTCATTCTCTGCTTCCTGTGCCTGCTGAAGATGTGGGAACTTAGCTTCTGCTCCTACTCTGGTGACCTCTGCTGCCCTGCCACCCTGCCATGATGGACTCTTATTTCCCTGGAACCATAGGCTAAATAAACTCTTCTTTTTATGAGTTTCCTTTGTCAATGGTGTTTCTATCACAGCAACAGAAAAGTTACTAATACAGTAATTGGTATCAGAGAGAGTGAGCTGTTGGCTGTGAAGAACCTGACCATGTGGGGTTTTGAAGGAATGTGGAAGACTAGGGAATTTTGGGCTAGAAAAGCAATTGATTGCTGTAAGCAGAGCTTAACAGGCCATTTTAGTAGGCACCTGCAAGAAAGTAGTGCTGAGAACAATGTAGTTCCGGAGGGAAATAAGGACTTAAGCTGCAATTGGGATATTTTGGCAAAGGGTCTGGCTGGAGTCTGCCCACAGCTGAAAAGCTTGCCTGAGGCTAAGTCGAAAAACAATGGACTAATTTCTTTGATGGAGCCTTTTTCCAGGCTGCCTAACATAGAAATGGTGGCATGGCTATTAATGGTGAATATTATGAAGATCTACAGTGAAAAAGAGCAAATGGGGCAGAAAGAAATATAGAATGTACAGTTTGGATTGGAAAAGAGCACTAGGAAGATTAATGTTGGAGCCAAGGTATGTGTTGGAGGAGAGGATCCTTTTGATAAAGAGATTAAAGTGATTAAGGAGAGTCCTAGATATTGCCCCTTAAACAATGGAGAGAGTGCCTCCAGGGCAAGATCACACCAATCTAACCCTCCAACTTGTGAAAGGAAAATGTGGTAGGGGTTTTCTACTAGAAAACCACTGAAGAGAAAAGCTTCTAAAGTGGATGAAGCAGGCTGGGGTCCATCCCAAACTTGCAGGAAAATTTAGCAGTGTCATTCACCCTGTGCTGGCTTTGGAAGCATGAAAGATTCAAGAGTGAAGAGTCATCAGTTCTTCTGAGAACTGTGGAGGCCAGGCAGTGTGCAGTGGGTACTTGTCTGCATAAAGAAGGCCATGACAGGCCATTGTGTCAACCTGTGACGGTGAAGCCTGACAGTGGAGACCCCAAGAAGATGTTCATGATGCCAGAGCTGTGAGACATCTGCCAAGGAGTGCTGCATACAGGGGGCGGTACCAGCCCAAGAGAGAGATGTATGTTTCACACAGCAAAGCTGGAGAGACTGAATCATTTAAGCCCTTTGGAAATAAAGTTCCAGAAGTCTGACATGGAGCTACTGTATTTTGTGTTTTCCCTGCTGGTTTTTGGTCTTGTTTCAGTCCAGTATTTCCTCACTATGCCTCTATTCTTCCCTTTTGGAATGGGGATTTGTATTCAGTTCCATTGTATGCTGGGAGTATGTAATTTGTCTTTTGATTTCTCAGGGGCTTATAGTTAAAAGATTCCCCTGAGTCTCAGAAGACTTTGGACTGTGGACTTTAGAATATTATTCAGACTGGTAAAGACTATGGGACCTTTAATGTTGGACTAAATGCCTTTTGAATTTTATATGGTCATGAGCCTATGGGGGACAGGGAGTGAATGGTGGTTTGAATGAGAATATCCCCCATAGGCTCCAAGTATTTGGACATTTCGTACCCAGTTTGTGGCATTGTTTTAGGAGGTCTTAGAAGGTGTGGTCATGCTAGAGGAAGCATGTCACTGGGGGTGGACTTAGGGAGTTCTTAAGCCTTGCCAGATTTCCAGTTGCTTTCTGCTTCCTGAGCCTGCTTGAAAATGTGAGAGCTTGGCTTCTGCTCCTACTCCAGCCACCTCTGCTGACATGCCTCCCTGCCATGATGGACTCTAATTCCCCTGGAGCTGTAAGCTAAATTAACCTTAAAAAAATTTTTTTTTCTTGATCATGATATTTCTATCACAGCAGCAGAAAAGTGGCTAATACAGATTGAGAAACAAGTCTACTGTATTTCTGACTGAATATAGCTATAAAACTTGAAAAGACTGTAGTGAGCATTTATTTGAGGGCTCTTAAATATAAACTGTGGAGAGGAGAAGATGACAAAAATTAAACATAGCATTGAAGTCACAGAAGATTTAACCATGTTTTCCTTCAGCATCCCCAAGTATGACAGTAATGCATCTTAAAACTTGAAGAGTCATGGGATGAAGAAAGAGAGACAGAGAGTTCCAGGAAAAACCTTTACTTCTCACTACAGAAGCAGGCAGTAGTCTCCTAATGCTTAGGAACTCTCCAAGTTTTTCCCTTTCCTTCATCTGTGCACATCTCAGCTCAAGTAGTCCCATGACAGCAGATGATATAGATGTGACAGTGATATTAACCAACTGTTAATTTATTATTAACACCAAGAAAGGGAATCTTTTTCTCTGATGGATGGAGCTTAGCTTCCTGGAGTTTGGGCAAAACTCTTATTGATGTCTATCTTTCTGTCATTTGGTCCTAAACACAAAACAGGTGGAAGAAAATGTGTGGCAAGTTGAGATGAATAAAGTCCAGCTTTTGGGCTAGAGGACAACAAAGAAAATTCCATGGAATCATAATGTCCTGGGTACATAGTGTAGAAGGAAGTGTTTGGGAAAACAATGTCTTAAAATTCTTTATAAATTTCTAAACTCACCCATGGCTGAGTGTGAAGGATGTGACCTGCACAGTACATTATATACTTGGAGACCTAAAACACAGAGTAGCCCACTGCCTAGGTCCAAGGCTGGCCACATGGGGACAGATCCAAAGAGATATGAAAGAGCTTGGAAGGTGAAACTGAGGTAAAACCCCAGCCTACAGAAGTTGAGCTAGAACCTGTGGCCTCACATACCTAGTTGATTAGCTGCGACTGCAGTGATATCATTATCTTCCATATGATTTAAACAATACCTATCGTCCCATAGCACAGTACCCAAAATGTCAATAATGTGTTGTCAAATTAGTTAGTTCTCTAGAAAAATCTTAGTAACTCCGGAAAACACTGTCAAGAGCTACAAATCCTTAGATTACATAGTTTTTGGATTTCACCGATATTGTAAAAATGCTTCAAAAAAGTAAGAATGAATGAACATTATTTGAAAAATAGAAATTTGGTGGAAAATATGATCAAACTACATTATATATATGTAATGAAATATATATGTGATATATATGTAATATGTATATATGTAATATGTATATATATGTAATGAAATTGTGAAAAAAAATAGATATTTTAAAAAGCACTCTAAATTGGGACTGGAGAGATGGCTTAGACATTAAGAGCACTGGCTTAGATAGGTTCCCAGCACCTACATGGCAGCTAAAAACCATCTGTCACTCCAGTTCCAGGGGATCCAATGCCCTTTTCTGGCTCTGAAGGCATTGTACAACATGGGTGCACTTGCATGCATGCAGGCAAAGCGCTAATATATATAAAATAAAAATAAATCAAGAAAACAGATGCTTAAAAATAGCTGTTTTATTTTAATATTCCAGAAATTATGTATGTAAAACAATAAAAGTCAAGTATATTTATAGTGCATTTTCTTAAAACTCAGAAAATATGTTAAACTAAATGAGAATGCAACCTAAATTGTAGTTAGACAGAAATTTATAGCATTAAATGTTCATGTTAACAAAGAGGGAATATTGATTTAAAATCTATATCCCAGGCTTCCATGTTATGAAATTAGAAAATAACTAGAAAAAAGGAAAAAGCAAAGGTAAGAGGAAAAATATTGAAGACAAAAAATAAAATAAAAATAAAAATCAATGAAATACTTAATATGAGTAAGACTTACAAGAATAATATCAGGAATGGAAGAAGTGATCTCACTGCATGGTGCACAAACGGGATTCAGTTTCATGTGGGTTGTGTAACTAATGGCCTCAATTCCATTGTTGTTACCTGGTAACTATCTTTATATTTCTGTTATATAGGATTCTCCAACTTGACTGCTTGTTTATTGCAACTAGTGTCTTAGTAAGATTCAGCTGTCAGCTTGACACAGCACTGAGTCACCTGAAAGAGTCTCAGTTGAAAAATTTTCCAAATCAGATTGGCCTGTGGCCATGACTGTGAGAGACTGTCTTGACTGATGTTGATGTGGGAAGTCCCGTGTACTGTGGGCAGCATCATTTCGAGGTAGGTGTGTCAGGGCTGTATAAAAAGGTAGCTGAGTAGTAGGTAACCCACTAAACAACCTTCCTCCATGGTCATACCTCTGTTCCTATCTCAAGTTCCTGCCCTGACTTCTTTCAATGATGGATTGTGATCTAGAAATGTAAACTGAAATAAGCTTTTGGATAAGAATTTTTATCACAATAACAGAAAGAAAACTGGAACAACTAGTGAGAGTCTGTCACCAAGACAGAAGATGCGTTTTTTTTTTTTTTTTTAAATCGTCTTTTTGAGACAGGGTCTCCCTGTAGCTCCAGCTGGCCTAGAACTTGCTATGTAGATCAGGCTGGCCTTGATCTCACAGAGATCCACTTTCCTCTTCCTTCTGAGTGCTGGGACTAAAGGCATTTATCTTGGCAGAAGATGGATTCCTTAAATTTAATCATGAAACTGACATCCCCTAGACTTTGACATATTTTGTTGGTGAGAAGCAAATTATTTACGGATAGAATTAGACAAGTCTGTGAATACCAGGAGGCATGATCACAGAGGGGCTTCTCAACTACCACTCAGAGTGGATATAGACAAGTTTAATATAAACCTTATATGGAAATTGAAAGAAATACAATGACTAAAATGAATCTGAAAAAGAATGAAGTTTGTGGAAAAGTACTGCTTAGTACTAAATACATAAAATATACAGTAATAAAGACCATTCCATTTTGTCACAAAACAGATACAGATCCATACAGTACAATGAAATCCAGAAATGGGTCTATACATATATGACCAACTGATTTGTGACAGAGGCACATGAACAGTTCAAAGTATAAATAATATCCTTTTGTAGTAAATGGTGTTGAAATAATTGGACATCCATATATAAAAAATAAACCTTGAGTTAAACATCATGCCTTACAAAATTTACAGAAGATATATCATAAATTTGACTGGAAAACAAAGTTAAACTTTTGGAAGAATATATATGTGAAAAGTATTACTAATTTTAGGTTAGGAGAATGTATAAAAATCAACCATATTCATATGCTTGCAAAAATATGTGGAAGTGAAATTTTAAAATGCAATACAGTTGGAACTGGAGACATGGCTTAGTAGTTAAGAGCTGGTACTGCTCTTCCAGAGGACCTGAGTTTGGTTCCGCACACCCACATCAGACAACTCACAATTACCTGTAACTCTAGCTCCTGGGGATCTAATACCTCTGCAGGAACTTGAACATGTCCACAGACAGACATACAGGTCCTCACCACAAACACACACACACACGCGATTTCTCTCTCACACACACATATACACACAGTTTAAAATAATAAAAACAGATTTTTAAGAAGATAAAAAATGCAATATAATTTATAGTAGCTCCAAATGATGAAATACTTAGGTGTTAATCTAGAAAATCATTCAGATACTGAATGCTAAAAATTACAAAATGATGAAAATGAAATTAAAGAAGATATAAAGAAATGAGAAAATATGGAACTCACGTGGATTTTTCAGACTTAAGATGGTTGTCAATACTATCCAATGTAGAGATGTATGACATAATATCAAAATCTCAACAAGAGTCTTTTGAAGACAAATACTGTAAAATGTATGCAAAATATCATATAGGTAAGACAATTTTGAAAAAGAATTTAAGACAAATTTTGTGTCTACAGGAATAAACACTGTATTGATGATGAAGGGACAAATGTGAAGATCAAAGGAATTGAAGAGAGAATTCATAAATAGAGCCACATAAATATGGCAAAGATCATTTTATGGGGGAGAAAGCATACTGTTTTCAACAAATGATACTGAGTAGTTGCTTATCTGTATGGTATTCGACACAATAGGCCTTAAAAATATAGCAGAAGATACAAAGTTCGAGGAGGTGTAAGGAGATGAGGATGAATCTAAGAGGAGATGTGGGAGGGGATCTGAATATGATAAAAATACGTTGTATGAACTTTTCAAACAATCAACAAAAATATTCAAAAGAAACTCCATACTGTGTATAAAAATGAATTTAAAAATCTCAGGGATTTAGATGTAAAAATATAAAAGTTCCAGAGTTAAAAAAAAAATAAAACACACAGGACACAATCTTCAGGAGCTAAAGCTTTGTGAGGAGATTTTTAGGTATGACAGCAAAATAATGATCCAGAAAAAAATGATGAATTGGACTTTTTGCTTTCTGCAAGTTTGTTAAGAGCAGGAAAAGATAAACCATGAACTGAGAGGTCACATTTCAAAGCTATATTTATGACAAAAGCATACTCAAAGTTGTTGGTAAAATATCCCGTAAGAATCTGCAGAAGACAGGAACAAACATTTCAGAAAAGTGAGGTTCAGATGGATCTTTTGGGGGCCAGAGAGCTGACTCAGTAGTCAGAGGACTCAGGTGTAATTACCAACACCTATGTGGTCACTTATAACCAACTCTAGTTCCAGGGGTCCCGACACCCTCTTCTGGCCTATGGAGACATTGGACACATGTGGTGCACTTACATACATGCAGAAACAAAACAAAACAAAACAAAACAAAACAAAACTTATCCCTGCATTAATTAGCCAGGCCTGGTGGTGCAGGCCTTTAATTGCAGGCAGATCTCTGTGAGTTCAATGCAAGCTTGGTCTACATAGGGACTTACAGGCAGCTGGGTCTACAGGGAGACCCTGTCTCAAAAAGACCAAACAAACAAACAAACAAACAAAGCAGTAAGACCAATCACTCCCCCCGCCCCCAAAACACCTACATTTAGGGAAACTTGGTCTCCGCCATATATTATGATTCTGAACATAGAAAATTTCCCACCATCTTTTCTCAGTAGGTAAGATTAAATTACTTTGAGTTGCGTGATGTTCCAATGCTTTTAAAATGGCTGTTAAAGTTTCTGACTTGAATGCCCTAAAAAGTCATTCAATAAATTTGGGGTTGAAGTTAGGGCTGAATTTCCAACAATTTCTGAAATGACCTTAATAATTTTTACTATTTACTTATATGCACTGATGGTTATATCATCAAAATATTTATCAACTTTGAAAAACATTGTAGATACTCTACATCCTTTAGTATTATGCATGTAGATAATTTCATTCTTACATAAAATAAACAAGCACATCCATCTCATTGGAATACAAATTTGCTTTCATCATAAGTGATACAATTATAAATACAGATGATCATTGAAAAATAAATTTGTCTATGGTATATTACCAATTGATATTTGATTTGTACAACTATACTATATACCTGTATACCTAGAGTCATGTAAAAATTACTCAGGTTGTCAAATGGGAAAATGTTTTCCTGGTTTTGATAATGTTCTATCCCTTATATAAGATGTTTCCAGTAAGGCAAGAGAGTTGAAGGGCTTATGGGTCTCTGCACTGAATTCCTTCCAAATTCTTATGAGTTTATAATCATTTCAAAACAAAGTTAAGAATTGATGAAAAAAATCTGAAAACAGACAGAATCTTAAACATTGCATCAATGAGAACATGATGAGAAAAAAAAACGTCTGGAAAGGTAGATAGAATTAATATTCAGTGGAGAATGACAAATTGAAGCCATATTGAAATACCACTACACACCTATTACAATGGCTATGAAATGAAATTATGAGAATACTAATTGCTAGCTGAGATTCAGACTGTAATTGTTACTCATTTTTGATGGAATGTCAAAAAGACAAGATACTGCCACTCAGGAAAATAGTGGTTTCTTAAATACTTAAATGTGTCCTTGCAGCTCTGCTTCTAGGTATTTACTCTAGATAAACGGAGATTTATATTCACAGTAAAAGATGTTCATGAATATTCATAATAGCTTTTTTTGTAACAGCAAGAACTATAGAACAAGTGTAAGTTTCCTTACTACATGAATAATTAAAAAGAAAACAGTACTTTCATACAGTGGAATAGTAGTATGGTAGGCAGTGATTATGTGCTAAGAAATATAAAGTCATCAGAGGCAGGTAACAGTAGCTATTGAAAGGCAGGGTGGCTAGAGAAGTCTGCCTGACAGGATTTCAGAAAAAGACCCAAGAAAGGACAGATAATAGCCACAAATCATCTGCCTGCAGGAAAAGATTTTTCAGACAGAAGGAAAAGAGGTAAGTAAGTGATATGGTCTCAAGTAGAACTGGGTTGAAAACTTTAAAACAGAGCAAGCACTAAAGAAGGGAGGGAAAGATGCAATGAAAAAAGGGAAACAAGATGTGGTTAAGAGCAGCTTTGCTTGGCAAATGTGTAGAAAATTTTTCATACTTTTCTACAGTATATACTAAGGTTGTGTCACATTTCTAAAGAAAATGTCCCCTTTATGTCTAACTTGATCTATTGATGTTCAGTTTAATACTATTTTAGCTTGATCCAGGCTTCAGACTGAGTCACTATTCCTTGGTTGCTTGTTTTTAGCAATTGAAGTTGGCTATCAAATTATTCCTCTGTTTTTAAATTCTGCTTCTCTGCAAAGATCTTATTTTACAAGCCTGTTTCCGTCTTTGTCCTTGTTTCTGAACTCTTTGATGATTCCCCAATTGCTCTTCTGGTGTGCAGTCCTAGGCAGGACTTGAAATTTTATTAGGAATCTGCCCTGATTTGTAGATAATAACCAACATATATTCTACTCCAAGTTTAAAGAACACAAAATTAGAGCTCATGTACTTTCAGTTGCAAACAAAAGCCTGGACTTTTCTGAGAAATGGCAGATTTTACAGATTTAGGATCAACTTTCATTGATATTCAACTCTTGAAATTGCTACTTGGTATGAAAACCATGAGCTGTATCTCTAATTTGAACTTTTGGGGGCCTAAACAGAGAATATTTCTCTTTTCTTCCCTGGGAGACTTAATGCTGAATATTGATGAAAATTTTCATATGAAGTCCTTAAGCATAGCTAAAGAAAAATTGGGATGATAAAGGATGATCCACATTGCAAATCCTTTTTCAGATATTTCAGAAAAAATTTTCAGCATATGAATAATGATGTGTAATATAGAAGCCATTTATTTGACGAAGAGCTAAAACAACGTGTCAGGAAGATAAAATTCCACTTTCTCAACTTCTGGAGCTAAAGCAAAGTTTTAAATGAACTGATGGGCATTTCTTTCAGTGCCAGAGGAAGAAGAGGTATCATTTTCTTGGCAATAATAAGACAAAAGCAAGAAAATTAAGTATCACCACACTGAGAAAAGAGAAAGGTCCTTATAAACCCATTTAGTGAATGTATTTCCCTCTTTTCAGACTGCTCCATGCTGTGTATATGCCAGACAGATAATCTCTACCTTATTATTTTTCCTTTATATTCAAGTTTTGTGAATTTCATGCAATATATTTTGATTGTATTTAGATCCCCTCCTCTATCTACACCCTGCCCAAGGAACTAACCCTGCCCAATTGCATATACTCTATTATACTTGTGGTCATCTACACCCTTTGGCTCTTACAATCTTTTCACCATCTCTTCTGCGATGATCGCTGAGACTTTGGAAGCAGAAGTCTAAGATAAATGTCCAATTCAGGGATAGTCATTCTGTAGTCTCTTATTCTCTGCATGTTGACCAATTGTGGCATTCTGGACCTATCACCATCTGTTGCATGAAGAAACTTCTCTGGTTAGAGTTCAGAGATACATTAATCTATGGGTTTATCAATATATCATTAAGAGTCAGTTTAATACTATATCTATTTAGCAGAATATTAGTATTGGGCTCTCCCCTATGCCCTGTGACATATCTAGTCACATGTTCCCAAGCCTGATATTAGTGTTTTGGGCTCCATTCTATGAAGTGGACCTTAAATCTAATTAGAAAGGGATTGGTTATTCCCATAATATTTATGCCACTATTGCACCAGAAGTCATATCTTGGCAGGACAGTTGTTGAAGTTCATGGGATTCACAGTTGGTTAAGGTTAATGATTATTTTTTCCCCAACTAGAACACATAGCACCTTCCAGCTCTATGAAAGCAAGTCAGTAGGGAAGAAGCTTTGAAGTCAGTACCAGCTTGATTTTGCCTTGTTTTTTCTATGACTCATGTGTATAGGGGCCTTAGCAATATTATTTCCCTATGAAGTTCTGCTGTGTAATCAGGAGCAGGGGCAATAGCCAGTATTGTCTGAGGGTCTATGTGATCTCTGGTCAACAGCCTCAAAACAGGGTGACCATCTTTGGCACTGGATTTTTTACTTTTCTAGCCTACGGTGTCTAGTAGGATCAAAGTTTTCCTGTTATAGGATAACTCCTTTTAATCTCCGTTTATAATGTATATGCATATATTTTAAGAAGCTTCTATAATGGTAGGTTTCCATGTGGGTTTTCTTTTTCAAATTTTTTAAACTTTATTTTCATTTTATGTGTATGAGTGTATTGCCTGCATGTATGTAGGTGCACCCATGTCATGCAGTGCCTGTGGAAGTCAGAAGAGGGCGTTGGATTTCCCTGGAACTAGAGTTACAGATGGTTGTTAGCCCCCATAAGGGGGCTGTGATTTGAACCTGGGTTTTCTGCAAGAACAGCCAGTGCTCTTAACTGCTGAGACATCTCCCCAGCCACCCAATATAGGCTTATCTAAGGAAATTTAATGTGACTTATCCTTATCCATACTCCCTCCTTTACCCCGCCCTTCCATTCCCCAGCACAAATAATCCTTGCTTCTCTATTATTCCTCTTTCCTTCTTTATATCACTGCATAAGAAATTCCTCTTAAAAGCAACATTGCCCATGAATAATTACATAAGCACATCAAGATGGCTGAGGTTTTTTTGTTTAAATATTTATTTCATTGACATATATGAATTATAAAATTAATGAATTTCATACAGATATTTTCATATAAGTATGTCATACACATTAATGGTATTAATCCATCTCCTCCCTTTTCTCTCTCCTCCTATGAATCTCTTTCATTCCTCAAGGTTTACTTTTACTTGCATGATGTATATACACAAATGATTTTATGTGTTTATATACAACCTAGAATTGATAAATGAGAAAAAAGTGTTATCTTTCTTGGTATGATTTATTTCACTTAATATGAATTTCAGGTTCATCCAGTTTCAGCAAATGACATAATTTTATTATTTATGACTCCATACATTTTCATTATGTATATGTACTACATTTTCTTTAACCATTCATCTGTTGATGAGCATATCAGCTGGTTCCATATCTTGGCTACTGTGATTACGTAGCCCCAGACTTTCCTGGAACTTGCTTGATAATTTTCTTGCTTCAGCCTCCCCAGTATTTAGACTACAGGTTTGAGCCATCATGCCTGGCTTAGTCTTTGGTGCCTTGAAACATTCAACTTATTAAATGAAGCTTGCCCACATGAAAGACTGGAATCTGCTTTACTCGAGTCCACAGATTTAAATGCTAATGCTATCCAAGAAATGTCTAAAAAACATCGAAAATAATGTTTGACCAGATATATGGGCACCATAGCCTAGAAAAGTTGGTTTAAAAAAGGATTTTGATTATTTTCACGATAAAGAATTGATAAATGTTTGAGGGGAAATGTGTTTTACATGATTTGAATATTATACAGTGTGTACCTGTACCAAAATATTGCATTGTCCCCAATAAATATGAGTAATTTTCATATGTCAACTAAAAACATGAAAGAAAAAAAGTAAAAATGCATGTAAGATAAAAATGGTCATAGATTAATTTTATTTTAATTAATATTCATTTTACTATTTAACTATTTAGTAAGTCAATTCTCAGAAATAGTAGTTATATAGAATATATATATATATACTTTATGTATGTATTGTATACATATTCTA
>NW_008333523.1:565950-578727 GCF_000622305.1 Nannospalax galili
TATAGAATAGGAGTTAAAAGAATATAAAAATGATAAAAATATATGTACAAGGTAAGCCAGTTTAAGACATGATCTATAACTGTCCAAAAATGCCCACATTAAATGTAGCACACAAGTATTTTTGATATATAAAATATATTTGATGTTGAAATCTGTGAGATTCTAATCCTAAATGAGGACATGAAACTCTTTCTAGATATTTTCAACACCATTGCCAGCACTGGAACTCTCCCTCTTATACATAGGAACTCACTAATTACCTGTAAGAGGTTGTTTATTTTTTTATCCTTTTATTTATTTTGGTTGCCCTAAGGGTTATATATGGACATGCTGACATTTTTCCACAGAAGGCTGAAGAAAACCAGCTTGGAGCTGCTCTATGGTTAGATTCTCCTCTGATAGCATTTCATCATGAAAGCAGCCTCAATTTGGACCTGAGCCTGGTGAGCAGACCTCAAGAGGGTCAAGTTTTCCATTAATAGCTGCATATAAATAGTCAATTATATAGATAGGATGGTTCAAACGGATTCTTCCCAGGAGGAATCAACTTTGAGATGAGAAAAGAACAATGCTTAGATAGTCTTTTTATAAGAAATTGAGAAGTGACCCTCAAAGCAATATCAAGATAACCTCCTGAGATCTTACTTTTTGCTACAAAATGCCTAAAATTTTAAATGGTAATGTCTATGTCATATTTTGGAATTTCTTCCACAATCAGTGAACAACTAATAGATGAATCAGTAAGGAAGGGAGATGTATTATAAATTATTGGGAAGATTAGACTAATCTTCCCTCTTATGCCAGGTTTATGTTCATTAATTGTTGATATTTGCAAATTAGTATGCAAATGTAGTTTATGGTGGTTGGGAGACCTTTTCAAAACTAGTCTTATGCAGTAAATTTAAGAAAAGTCATATAAATGTGTTCTTTGTAGAAATGGAAGAGCGCCAACTTGTTTTATAAAAGAGGGGTTCTTAAATTTCAGAATCACTTGGAAGATTTGTTCAAATATAGATGACTGGACTTTAAGAACAGAGTTTCTGATTCAATAAGTCTGGGGTGAGCCCTAGCGTTTGGAAGATCCTAAGTGTCCTCATGCTAAACGTTCTGAGAATGGACTTTGAAAACTAGGACTGAAGTTAGAAAACATTCAGCACTGTGACCTTGTAACCTTGAAAAATAAGCATGAAAGACAAACAGTACCCTCTTTCCTAAAATGAATGGGTATATAGGCTATTAATTCATGACAGTGAATTATTCACACCATACTTAAATAAAAAATTCAAATCATTTGCAAGTTGAAGGCTGAGGTTTCAGCTCTCTCTGTAACCCAAATACTGTTCTTCATAGAAAAATTATGAAAATGAACACAATCACACAGGCCTATAATCTCAATTCTATGGAGGTTAGTACAAGATAATCTTGAGTTCAATGCCAGTCTGGACAACATAGCAAGATAATATAAAAAAATAATGGCAATATTAAAAATTACTGCTTTCTCTTATAATAAATGCATTATGTGCATAAATACAGTATTGTGGTTTTTTGTGTGTCAGCTTGACTAAGAATTGTTCAACTATTTGATGAATCATTATTTCTGACTGTGCCTATGAGGTTATTTCTGAACAAGATTAGCATTTGAATCAGTAGTCTGAGTAAAACAGATGATCCTCCCCAATACCTGTGGATCTCAAGCATTCAGTTAAGGGCATAAATAGAATTAAATTGAAGAAAAGAGGCAGAAGAAGAGATAATTTTTACCCTCTGCCTACTGATTGATCTGGGTAATTTTTACTCTCTGCCTACTGACTGATCTGGATCTATGCTAGGTCTAGGATTTCCAACCATTAGTTTTCCAGGTTTCTGGATTTTGGCCTTGGACTAGGACTACACCACTGGCATTACTTAGTCTCTGTTGTATAGCACCATCATTAGGCTTCTTACCATCCATAATCATGTGAGTTAGTTTCTTATACTAATCTTTCATGTGAAACACATGTAAATTATTCATTTACATGATACAAAAATCTTCTCTTGGTTCTGCTTATCTAGAAAACCCTAATATAAACATATGTATTTAAAATGTATGTAAATATTATAATGTTTAATGTTGCTCTATCTTTTAGCTTAGGAACTGCCTACTCGTGTTAATCTCAGATACTAACATCGTTATCAACTAGGACATGCACAGTCCTGGGCCTCACCTCACATCTACTAAATTTAAATCTGCATTTTGTAAACATCAGTTTCAGGAGAAATTTATTAGAAATAAAACCATTAATATCAGTGTGGAAGGAGAAACTTTTTGAATACAATGAAAATGATTTGTAGACTGTCAGGAAAGCTCCAGGAATCAGACTTAATAAGTTGTTACAACCGAGAGTCAAG
Source organism: Nannospalax galili (assembly GCF_000622305.1). Lineage (NCBI taxonomy): Eukaryota > Metazoa > Chordata > Mammalia > Rodentia > Spalacidae > Nannospalax > Nannospalax galili. Next base: position 568,339 of record NW_008333523.1, read on the forward strand.
GAAGAGCTGAGCTGTTGACCAGTCTGACTTTGGTCCTGCTGAGTTTTTCTATTTGTGTAAAAGAAACCCATTAATTAAATAGCCTTCAATTCTAAACAACAGGGAGAAAAACAATTAGAATACCTTGGAGAGTGAGAGAAAATTGGGAAAAATTCATTATCAGATAGCCAGCATTTCTTGAGAGGAAAGGTCAGGCATGACCTTTCCCTATCACCAAGTAATGATGTCCCCAAAATAATCATGGAAAGACAACTACTTTAAACCCAGGCCGCTTGACAGTTAAAACAAAGCAAAACTACAGTTAGTGAACATCCTAAATCAGCCTTGATTTCTTTAAACAAAAGAAAAATGCGCAAAGTGGAGAGCACAAATGAAAGGTAAACACACACAAGGTCATTGTTTGTCACTTGTTTCTGCCATTAGTCCTGTTTTTCTGTGCTTAGATTAAAATGGATTTTATGGTAAGACTAAATAAAAGAAAAGCTACTTTCTGCATTTGAGACTTCAGTTCTGTGTAATTTATTTTTAGGACTCCTGGGGAAATGACTAGAAATGATTTCATAAAGCTCAATGCAACAAAAACTGCCTCCTACTACTAAGCTGCCTCCTCTCCTACATCCCTGTAACCTTTTCTCAGTGTTCCAATTGGATGAATCATTTTAAAACATAAATTATTACTGCCAATCTTGTACTCAAAGCACTCCAATAATATTCTATTGCATTTAGAAGAAAGTCCCAAATCCTCCAAGTTCATTAGCTGGACTCCAGAACTCTTTCTCTCATTAATTCCTTCCCTTATATGCCCTGTCCTATTTGAGTGACATGTACTACAGTCTCAGTTCCTTTGAACATATTGCCCTCACCTAGCCCATTTCTTCATTTTTTTACTGAGGTTTTGTTCCAGTTACCTCCATGATAGGATTTCTCTCTGTGGTGTAAATCCTCATACGCATTGGTAGTTTTCTTCATTCTGATATTATAGTAAATAATTTGTTTCTTTTTCTCTTTCCTACTAGATAAGTCTTGGTCTATTTTTTTTCTGCTCTATTTTTATGCCTGCACATAGTAAGGCTTCATTAAATATGTATTGAGTGAATTACATAATCCAGCCAAATTATCCTTCAATTCAAGCATCGAAATGATTCCATTTTGACTTACTATAAATCAAAAAAGATATTTGCATAAGTATTAGGCTCTCATTTCTACTTCTCTCTGAGCACATGGCCATAAGGAAAAAAGTTGTTTATTTATTACATAGCCCCATATATTTGCTATCTTATTATTTTTAGTCACAAATATCTTACAAAAGAGGCATTGTAGTCCTCACTTTAGGAATGACTAAACGGAGATGTTGACAGTTTAAATGATTTTTTCAAACCCAGAACAGACTACCAGTAACTTTCTACAGCATAATTGATGCTATAAAGAAAAGAAAAATCCATAGGTCTAAATATGTTAGTAAACTATCTAATTGACCAAGAGAGATTAATTTACCAAAGAAATACAAAGTACTTAGAAATCATATAGAAAAAAATACATGGGCCTATAGAAAATGGAGTAAAGGCTGTGAACAGGCAATTTATAAAGAAAGAGTTCTGAATGTATCGTGTTCTACCTAGCTAGTATTCAGAAAACTGTAAATTAAGATAATCTCCAATGGAATACCAGAAAAAAATTACGATGTATAACAGTATGGTTTGTAAAGAAATTTGAATCCATACATTAAACTAGAAATGTAATTGGTTTAACATCTTTAAAGAGCTATAGACAATATGTAATAAGATGAAAACATGCATTTTATGACTCAGAAATTACAGTTATACATATGTATTCTAGGGGTTCTATTCAAACTATTTAACAACAATTACCATGAGTAGCAACTAATCAGAAGAAACGTAAGCTATAATGACTGGCCTGATCATACTGGTCTATTTTGCTTGAATGTCAGTTCTGTGTATGCCTCAAAGAAACCTCTGTATTTGTGTATAAAGGTATTTGTACTCCTTTGCCATCTTTCTTCTCTGGGTCTAGGATGGGAAATGCTGTGGACCCTGCTGGTGATTTAGTTATACCCCACCGACTTCTTTACCATCTTGCTTCTCTGGGTCTCGTATATGAATTGATGCTCCTGCACACCAGGGAGCTAGTTAGCTCACTGCTTCAACATCTTTCTTCTCTAGGAGTAGGAAAGGAACCTAGGAGTTAGAACATGCTTTTCTTGGACTAGAACAGGAACCCACTCTTCATGTGCCCTGGAAACCTTGGGGAGCTAGTTATATCTTCCCACTCCTTTGCAGTCTCCACACTGACATTTTTAGCTGTGATTGTCTACCTGGCACAGTTGACCAGGTTGGAATCAGCCCATACCTCCCATTTAAAAAAAAAAGAAAAACATTAAAAGTGGAAAGCTGAAACACAGACCAACCATCTATTCATACCTGATCAGGTAGAAACTAGGGTAAGGCAGCAATAAAAACATAACCAAAACTCTATTCATCAAAGGCAGGCTAGAATTTTGTATCAAACAGAACTGGTCAAACACAGAGAATAAGAGTCTGTGAGATGCTAGGTAATACATCCACAATGGAACCTCTACACCGAGGTTCACAGAACATAGTGCAACAAGATATAGAGAGAATACTAATGCATCTCTCAACTCTTACCAGTGACGTGCAACGGATGGTGATTAACACAGAAAGCCACGACTGACCAAAATGTAGAGAATAAGAGACAGCAGAGTACGTCCCTTGGTGGGATGCCTATATTAAATCAGTGCAACTTATGGCACAGGTGGCAGGATGATTATCAGAACCAGGGCTGGTGAATGACCACAAGGAAACAGAGTTTTCCAGGGTCCTGGGAAATTGCTCATATAAACTTACCCTAATTGTGACACCATGCATAAAACCCACACAACCTCAAACCAGACAAAAACCCAGCATAAAACTAGAGAAATGGGTAAGAAACGCCAAACTTAGCAGAGGAACTATTTGCATCTAGTCACTGCTGGGTCAGGGAGTGCTGGTTTCTTTAAAGTAGTAATGCTAGATAGGCTGACCAGCCTCCAGTGAATGAACTCACATCAAGGGACATCTGGGGACACAAACTTGACTCTATAGGCTTAAATATATATGACAAAATGCATGAAATCCAGTGGGGGCCTATGGGATGTCTAAATATGATTAAGATGTATGAAATACACAAAAAATTAATAAAAATAGAGGTGATGAAGTCCATATATGTCCAATGCACAATGCAAAAACATAAACAATATGAAAAACTAAGATAATGTTTTTCCCTCGAAATCCCACCAGTCCTATAGAAGAGTTCTAAAACGAGAAATACCCAGATGAGCTTCAAGACACAGAACTTAAAAGAACAATCATAAACATGATCAAGAAATTGGAGGACTTTAAATAACAATTGAAGCTCAAGAAAACATAAATATATAGATGAATGAAATGACAAAGACAACTCAAGATTTGAAATGTGAATTCACAAAAGAGATAGAAATATTCAAGAAAACTTGAGATGAAGATGTAATTGAAAAACTCAGTAAGCCAACTGGAAAAGACAGGAGAAAATCTTACCAGCAGAATGAATCAAATGGAAAACATAATATAAAAACTCGATAATAAAGTTGGAAAATTTGACTGTTCAAGCAAAGAATATGAAAAAAATTAAATGCAGGAGTGGAATATATAGAACATGAAGACACTATGAAAAGGCCAAATCTATGAATTTTAGGTATAAATGAAGGAGAAAAATCTCAGGTCAATGGCATTTACCAGATCTTCAAGAGGATTATCAATAAAAACTTTCCTAAATTAAGGAAAGACACACATATAGATACAAGAAGCACACAGAACACACAGTAGATAGGTCCAGAGAAGAAACTCCCTATGGCTTATCACTAAATATGTAGAACAAGGAGAGGGCATGGAAAGCTGCAAGAGAAAAACAAGTTACATATAAAGGAAAACCCGTAAGATTTACAGCTGATTATTCAATGCACGTTTTAAAAGCCAGAAGAGCCTGGAACAATGTATTCCAAATTCTAAATGAGCACAGATACCAACCCAGACTTCTTTACCCAGCAAAACTGTCTATCATAGTTGAAGGAGAAAGAAAAGTCTTCCAAGATATAAATAGGTTGGAAGAGTTCATGTCCACCAAACGTATCCTACAGAGAATACTCAAAGCAATGCAAAGGAATGAGAAAAACAATAACCACACTGAAGAGGCTATGGAAAGAAAAAAAATGAAGTAATAATTATGGTAAAATAAAATAGGACTAGGAACACAAACAGAAAATAGAATGACAGTAACCAGCACACACCTTTCGGTATTGATTTTGAATATCAATGACCTTGATTCTCTAATCAAAAGACACAGGCGAGTTGAATGAATTAGAAGCAAAATCCATCTTTTTATTTTCTGCAAGGAACTTAACTTACCTTATAGTGACAGGATGGAAAATGGCCTAGGGAAATGGATCTCAAGCAGGCTTTGAGATCCTAATATTAGAAAAAAACAGACTTCAAACTAAAATTAATCAGAAGAAATAAAGGAGGGCACTTCATTCTGATCAATTGAACAATCAACCAAGAAGACATTGCAATCATGAATTTATATGCATCAAACTCTGGTGCATCCAGTTTTATAAAAAGATTACTACTTGAGTCCAAGACTCAGATTAACCCCCCAACTCAGTATCAATAGGTGATTTCAATATACTAGTTTCTCTAATAGGTAGGTAATCTGGAAAAGAATAAACAGAAAAAATGCCTAAATTAAATAATATCATACATCAAATGGACCTAATAGGCACCTATAGACTAAACAATTCATGTTTTACTCAGCAGCTCATGTAAATTTCTTGAAACTAGACCACATACTGTGGCAAAAACAAACCTCAACAAATACAAAAACATTGAAATAGTTTCATGTATTCTATTGGACCACAGTGAAGTTAAACTTGAAATCATCAGCAAAAGAAGTTCTATTGACTACACAAACTCATGTAGATTAAATAATGGACTACTGAATGATGAATGGGTCAAAGAAGAAATCAAGGAAGAACTAAAATATTTCTGGTACTGAATGAAAATGAAAACACAACACAAGAAAACTTCTGAGACACATTAAAAACATTTCTAAGAGGGAAATTCATAGCTTTAAGTGACTATATTAAAGAATAAGATCACCAACATGACTTAATTATACAACTCAAGAGTATAGAAAAACAAGAACCAAACTCAAACCTAGCAAATAAAAAGAAATAATAAAAACTGAGCAGGAATCGATGAAATAGAGCAAAGAATACAATACAAAGAATCAATGAATATAAGAGCCGGTTCTTTGCAAAGATAAACAAGATAGACAGATCTTTAATCCTGTAAATGAAAAGAAAAAATAGAGTAAACCCAAATCAACAAAATAAGAGATAAAAAGTACAACATTACAATGGACACCACAGTAATCCATGTCATATGGGATTATTTAAAAAATCTATAGTCTATTAAATTAGAACATCTAAAAGAAATGGATGAATTTCTAAATTCAATAAAACCACCAAAGTTAAACCAAGAAGAGATCAACACCTGAAACATTCATAACAAATAAGGAGATTGAAACAAATCCTCCCAACTCAAAAAGTTCAGGTCAAGATGGATTCATAGCAGAATTCAATCAGATTTTCAAAAAAGACTGCTGCCAAAATGCTTAAATTACTCAAAAAAATTGAAAAAGGGAGAACTCCAAAACTTCTTCTATGGAGCCAGTATTACTCTAATACTCAAACCAGGTAAAGACACAGGAAAAAAGTAACTTACAAGCCCATATCACTAATGACCATACAGGCAAAACTTCTCAAGAAAATATGGGGAAATCACATAGGCATGTATAAAAAAGATCATCCATCATGATCAAGTTGGCATTATCCCAGAGATGCAGGGATGGTTCAATATACATAAATACATAAATGTAATAATCATATTAATGGACTTAAAGACAAAAATCACATGATCATCTCAATATATGCATTAAATACTTTTGAGAAAATCCAGCATGCCTTCATGAGAAATATCCTAGAAGTAACTGGACTGAACAAAACATACCTCAACATAATTAGAGCAATATATGTCAAACCCAAAGCCAACATCATTCCAAATAGAGAAAAATGCAAGTGTTTCCATTAAAATCTGGAACCAGAGGCTGATCCCATTTTTTTCAACATAGTGTTTGAAACACTAGGCAGAGTAAGAAATAAATGGGATACTAGTTGGAAAAGAAGTCAAATTACACTTTTGTATGTGATATGATATTTATACACAAGTGACCCCAAGAATTTCACCAGAAAACTTCTAGTAATGATCAGTACTTTCAGCAAAGTGACAGGAAATAAAATCAATTACAAAAATCACTAGACCTTTCCATATACCAATAACAAGAGGTGAGAGAAAGAGATCACAGAAACCTCCCATTCATAATAGTCTGAAAAAATATCTAGAAATAAATCTAACCAAAGATGGTAAAGATCTCTACAATGAAAACGTTACATTTTTGAAGAGATTAAAGATGACACTAAAAGATGGACTGACCATGCTCGTAGATTTTTTAGAATGAATATATTGTAAATGACCATTTTATAAAAAGCAATTTGCAGATTCAATGCAATCTCAATCAAATTCCCATCACATTTTCACAGAAATAGAAAAAAAGTCATAAAATTTATATGGAATGACAACAGACCCCAAATTGCAAAAGCAATGCTGGAGGGATTGCCATACCATATCTCAAACTATATTACAGAGCTATAGCCACAAAACATCTTGGATTGACACAGAAAACAACATGTAGATCCGTGGAACAAACAGAAGACACAAATATGTGTACTATTTTAGCCATCTGATATTTGACAAAGATACCTAGAATTCACACTGGAGGAATCTTCAACAAATGATACTGGGAAAACTGGATCTCCATGAGTAGAAGAATGAAATTCGACCCATATCTATTGCCCTGTACAAAAATCAAAAAATTAATCAAAGACCTCAAGGTGAAACCTGAAATGCTGAAACTGTTAGAAAAGAACATAGACAGTCCCCACAAGATATAGGCATAGGAAAGTACTTTCTAAATCAGATTTTTATTGCTCAGGAATTAAGGTCAACAGTTGACAAATTACACCTCATTAAACTCAAAAGCTTCTGTACAACAAAAGATACAATGAATCTAGTAAAGAGGAAACCCATAAAATGGGAAAAAGTCTTTGCCAACTATACATATGACAGAGGATTAATTTCCAGAATATACAAAGATCTCAAAAAAATACCAAAGAATTAAGGAAACAGATGAGTCGATTAAAAAGTGGGCTACAAATTTGAACAGAGAGTTCTCAAAAGAACAAATAAAATTGGCTAAGACATACCTTAAAAATTGTTCAACATCATTTGCAATTATGGAAATGCAAATTTAAATTACTTTAAGATTTTATCTTATCAGGGTCAGAATGGCTAAGATAAAGAAAAAAAATGACACCAAATGCTGGCGAGGATGTGGGGAAACTGGAACACTCGTTGACTGATAATGTTATTATAAACTGGTGCACCCACTCAGGAAATCAGTGTTGAAGAATTCTCAAAAACTAAAATTAACCTACCATATGATCTAGCTATAACAATCCTTGGCATTCACCCAAATGATTTGATATCTTATTAAGGAGATACTTGCTCAGCTATGTTTCTTTTTGCTTTTTTCACAATAGCTAGGAAATGGACACAAGCTAAATGTCCCTCAACAGATGAATGCATAATGAAAATGTGGCACATTTACATTATAGAATTTTACTTGTCAGTATAGAAAAATGAAATAATGAAATTTGCAGGCAAATGGATAGAACTTGAAGCTTTATACTAAACAAGGTAACAGACTCAGAAAAATAAGCAAAACATATTCTCTTTCATTTGTGGATCCTAGCTGTAGATCCTTAGACGTAAGTATATATGCTGATATAAATTCAGGAGCCAGGAAAATAGAAAGTCAAGTGGAGAAATGAGGAGAAGTAGCCTGAGAGAGGAGAATAGTAGGAAACAGGCATTATTAAGGTGAACATGGGGAACATGAGTGTGTACTTTAACTAGGAAGGAAGGAGGGAGGGAGTTCTATAGGGGCTGAGGCATGAAAGATAAATAATGCTTAAGTGGTGTGGAAAACCAAAGTGATATTAAGTGGTGTGAAAAACCAAAGTGATATGCACTATTTAATAAGCCTACTGCAAAATACACATATAATAAAATGTATGTGTGTATAGTTGGTAGCCATATGTCAAAAATCATACTGCATGGCATAGGAAACCTTCCTTTCTGTTGTTGATCAAGATAGTTCGAGAGAATCCTAAAATAATACAGGTTATTGCTATAGCCCTTGATTGCCTTCCGTAGCTTAAAGGCAGAACCCTATTGCAGAAGGTATGACATACTTCATAGTCAGGACTTACGGCAATTCAGCTGGAACTGACCTGGAAGCCTCCTCCCTCAAGGTTAGCTGTCATAGTATCAGAAGTTACTATGCAAGCTGCCAAAGGGGGAAAATAACCAATGAGTCTACACAGCTGTAAGGCCTACAAACCACAATACTAACCACCTCAGCAAACTATCTCTAAACCAAGGCTTAGGCTTTTAAAAAACTTGCCAAAACTCACATAAGCAGTTGCTGAGGACTTTCTGACTTCTGAAGGTATAGTTTCAACTGTGTTCTTGAATCTGAGAAAAGCAGCTGTTATTTTCTGAAAGTGAAGGACGATTTTTGTTTTTCATGTATATAAACAATAAGTTCAGCTTACTCTGCATACTGCATGTTTTTTGAACTGCGCATGACAGAATGTCTGTAGGAGGTGAGTAATCAGGTAAGATGTGTGTTTTTGCACATTCAGGCACATAGTGTGTGCATATGAATTGTGTAAGCTTGTGTTGTGCACACTTGTGTATATGTATGTGGAGAGCCACAGCCTCCGCCGCCATTACAAGATGGCGCCGGTATCCGGACCTTCTTAATAGTAAACATCCTGCTGCACCCATAAGGGGCATGCATAAGAGCCTGCTCTCCCTCGCCTCCTCCTGTGGCGTGATCTCCAGCAACCAATCCGCTTCTTATACGTCATAAATGGGACCTTTAGGGCATATATAAGCAACAGCTCTCCCACTTCTCGGTGTCTTGCGTCTTCGGTCTTTAAGCTTCTAAGAGTGTAAGATGCGCATAAAATAAACTGCTGCAGAAGGATCCTGACTTGTCCTCCCGCGTCGTTCTTGCCGGCGAGACGGAAAGCGGTCGGGGACAGCTGGTGCCGAGACCCGGGAATCAACATCGCTGGCGCCGCCCGAAGACCCCTCCAATACAGGAGGAGGATTCAGAACTGCAGGTAGGTTCGGAGAGGTATGGATGTTATGGAGGTTGCTGGAATTGTTTTCGCCTTGATTATGGGAGCCTTTGTGATTCTGCTTCTCACCCTATGCTTCCACGCGGGTTACTGTCAGGAAGAAGGGCAAATGGTTCTAGAGGATCTCCAGGACAGCCTATCAGAAACCAAACGAAGTGAAAGGATGGGAGCACATGCAAAAGAAAATAGGGCCCAAAGTGCCGGACCTCCCGGTAAGCCAGAGGAAGGCAGGGGAGAGAGCACTGTCGAAAAGGACGGAGCAAGAAACCAAGTAACAGGTTTTAGACAGGGAAGAAACTTACCAAAGGGGTATTTATACCCCACAAGGGAACTTGCTGCTCTGCAGTTAGAAGAGAGCAGTTTAAGCCCAGAAGAAGAGATAGAATTAGAAGAACAAGCAGCAAATTATGAAGAAAATAGATACAGGCCACTGGAATATAAGAACCCAGTGCCCTATGCTGTGGGACAGGGAGCTGCTACTGCCCCCCCACCTTATTCAATGCAGCCATCTTGCTCACTCCTTTCAAAAACTGTGAGGAGAAAGTTAGGCATGGCCTTCCCAGTCTTTGAAGCACCCATAGAAGGGCAAGAAGGCATGGGACGGATCTATGCACCTATAGACTATAATCAAATAAAAGAATTGGCTGAAGCAGTAAGAAAATATGGAGTGAATGCAAATTTTACTTTAGCACAGCTAGACAGACTGGCAAGAGATTCTATGACGCCTACTGACTGGCAAACTATTGCAAAGGCTACGCTTAATAGCATGGGCCAATTTTTAGAGTGGAAGGCGCTATGGTATGAGGCTGCACAAGAGCAAGCCCAAATCAATGCAGCCTCCTTAACCCCTGAACAACAACAATGGACATATGAAATGTTAACAGGACAAGGAAGATATGCAAATGAACAAAATACTTATGCCTGGGGAGCCTATCAACAGGTTTCCATGA
>NW_008333523.1:581682-626657 GCF_000622305.1 Nannospalax galili
ATAAAAGAATTGGCTGAAGCAGTAAGAAAATATGGAGTGAATGCAAATTTTACTTTAGCACAGCTAGACAGACTGGCAAGAGATTCTATGACGCCTACTGACTGGCAAACTATTGTAAAGGCTATGCTTAATAGCATGGGCCAATTTTTAGAGTGGAAGGTGCTATGGTATGAGGCTGCACAAGAGCAAGCCCGAATCATATATACCTGTGCCTGTAGCCACGCCAGGTACCCTATCTTTATTTAGGCATAAAAGAGATTTTGGCATATCTGCTGCCATTGCAGTCATCATTGCAGGAGCAGCAATTACAGGGGCTACCGTGGCATCCGCCATGACATTATCCACATTGGTGCAGACAGCCACTTCAGTGTCTGCTGCTCTAGATTATCAAGCCTCTGCTAATATGCAGCTCCAAGGAGGTTTAATGCTAGTCAATCAAAGAATTGACCTCTTGCAAGAACAAGTGGACATATTATGGCAATTAGCACAATTGGGATGTGAACAGATAACTCCCAGGCCTTTGTATCACTTTTATCCAATATGATAATTTCACCCTTGCTGCTAACCTCTCTAGAAGTCTTTCACAGCATTTGAAGCTCAACTGGACTGCAGATTTCGAAGATACCTTAGTAAAATTAAGGGTAGCCATCATCCAGATCAATTCTACGCGAATCGATCTCTTGCTAACAGAAGGATTGGGCTCCTGGATCCAGTCTGCTATCTCCTACTTCAAGGAATGGGTGGGGGTGGGAATGTTTGGATTCTTTATAATTTGTGGGATGCTCTTTGTGTTATGGTTGGTCTGCAAAATGAAAATAAGATCTAATAAGCAAAAGGCAGTTGTTGCACAGGCCCTCGCAGCGCTAGAGGCCGGATCACCCATAGATATTTGGCTTGAGATACTTAAATAATCAATATATATATACAGGTCGCTGAATTCTGTTGCTTTGCACCATTTGGGGTGAAGACCCATTGCACAAATGAAGAACAGGATTCTAGCAGTTCAAAGGGAATGTCGAGCAAAGCATCGCAGTAGATGATACATAGATGTTATCATCTATGAGAATATGCCTAATTGCACAGAGGTCGGGATGCATGAACCTCTCTCTTGTAAAAGCTCCCTTCAGTGTTTAGGGGCCACTCTGCACCCTACAGAGAGATTAGGCCTCTATTCTCTTCCCTAAAGAATGGCCTGTCTTTAAATAAAAGAGAAGGGGGACATGTGGAGAGCCACAGCCTCCGCCGCCATTACAAGATGGCGCCGGTATCCGGACCTTCTTAACAGTAAACATCCTGCTGCGCCCATAAGGGGCGTGCACAAGAGCCTGCTCTCCCTCGCCTCCTCCCGTGGCGTGATCTCCAGCAACCAATCCGCTTCTTATACGTCATAAATGGGACCTTTAGGGCATATATAAGCAACAGCTCTCCCACTTCTCGGCGTCTTCGGTCTTCATCCTTAGTATGCTGTGTAAGAGGCTTATGAAATAAACTGCTGCAGAAGGATCCTGACTTGTCCTCCCGCGTCGTTCTTGCCGGCGAGACGGAAAGCGGTCGGGGACATATGTAAACTTGCATGTGTATGTTACAGAAAATTGGAGATGTTTCTAGAAATAGAAAACATACATTCCCTTTAATTACCATCATTTTACACTCTTAGTCATGATAGAGTAAAGTTTTAATGGAATATCATATGATGTGTCATGAATGAGCACTATGAACTCTCTCTCTGTGTGTGTGTGTGTGTGTGTGTGTGTGTGATTATGCTGTATCAGGGCTTATAAACAGAACAAATCAAAAGTGGCTAGGGAAAGGTAACAAAGGTCACATGCATTGATTCCATAGACAATGTAAACATTTATGTAAAATAGCATATCATTTCTTGTAAGACAGGAGTCTAAGACTCTAAAAGCATTTAGTTCCTGCTTCATTGAGATTTTGCTAAATATGACCAATGTTTTTCAGTTAAAATTTTAATTATGAGCCCCAAAACACATAGGAATGTTTGTTGCTGGAAGTTCCCCACAGATTGTAAGTGTAAGATAGGATGGACTTAAAGCTTAGTAACCATCACCACATACATTTTACCATGGTGAAAGTGCTAGATGAAAACTGTACTTTGCGCTGGGAGAGGAGACATGAAAGGTAACATTTACATGTAATGGAAAAACAAGAACAGCCTTTTAGGTTGTGAATGAAGAGAAGACATCAACGATTGCATTTATTTAGTGAGCTTGAATGGCACTGAACAGCTTTGGCAGTAACTGGGAAATTAAATGGAGGAGGAGTCAGCAAAATGAGAGATCAGCCCTCCTTCCATCTTGTTATGGTTTGAATGAAAATGTCACCCATAGGCTCCAAGTATTTGGACATTTTGTGCCAGATGATGGCACTGTTTTGGGAGGTTTTAGAAGGTGTGGCTATCCTGGAGGAAGCACATCACTGGGGGTGGGCTTAGAGAATTCTTAAGCCTTGCTGGATCTCAAGTTGCTCTCTTGTGTCCTGTGCCTGTGTGATGATGTGAGAGCTTCACTTCTGCTGCTCCTGCTCCAGCCACCTCCAGCCACCATGCCTCCCTGCCATGACAGACTGTAATTCCTCTGGAACCGTAAGCTCAAATAAACTCTTCCTTCTATAAATTTCTTGGGTCAGTGTTTCTATCACAGCAACAGAAAAGTGGCTAATACAGTAATTGGTACCAGAAGTGGGGTTTGAACCCACGCAGATATAAATCCACTGGAATCTGTGTGTTCTGGTCAGCTGGGGCTGAAGAATCAGCTTTGATTAAGAAGAGACTGGAACCTTAAGTAAAACCTTTGCTTTATTGGGACAATTGATGCTGATTAGCTGGGGTTGAAAAATCAGCTGTAAGTAACAAGAGACCAGCATCACTGTTGTGAAATCTTCTGGGAGGTATTTCCTCAGGGTCAGCACACAGAGGGAACCCGAGCCTCCATCTCAAGCTAGAAGCAGGACTTAATAATGTGTAAGAGTCTCTTGCATGGTTTGGTGTTGAAAGCATGAAGGGGTCACAGAGAGCAGCTGAGGCTTGGCACTCCGAGAGGCCAAGAAAGGCCATAGGTAAAAGTGCAGCTTCAGTTGCAGTGAAGATCCAAGATTTGAAGGGATCATGGAGAGAATCTGAGGCTTTGCACCCTGAGAGGCAAGAAGAGGCTATTGGTGAAGGTATAGCCTCAGTTTCAGTGGAGACCCCAGCTTTTTGGAGATGCCAGGACTGTGGGATGACCACCAAGGACAGAAGTAGGTATAGAATGTAGCTGGCATGGATCTGGGAGATGAGCTGTGTGTGCTGTGGATGGCAGTCAGAGAAGTGGAGCTGCCAGAACCCTATGGAGCCCAGAAAATTGTGAACGAATCCCAGATGTCTAGCCTTGAGCTATTGTGATAGACTTTGGTTTTGCTTAAGTTTGCCCGATTCTTCCCTTTGAAATAAGTCAGTACTTGTTTTGGGTTTTACAGAAGCCCACCCACACTTAAGAGACTTTTAAAGAGACTATGGACTTTTAAGTTTTTGTATTTTTTAAGGACTGTGAGGCTTTTAAGTTTGCATTGTCTTATGTTATGATATTAATGTTAACATCAGATCTTGGGGACAATAATTGGGAAGGTTATGGTTTAATAGTGATGTGTTTGTGTGTCAAGTTAACAAGGGGTCAATTGTGCTGGATGGCTTTGGTGTCGGCTTGACACACCTGGGTTGAGGGAACCTCAATTGGGGAATTTCCTCTATTGGACTGGCCTGTGGCCATGCCTGAGGGGCGTCTTCTTGATGAGTGATGTGGGAGGGCCAAGCCCACTGTGGGTGGTGCCACCCCTGGGAAGATGGGCCTATGTTGCATGGGAAGGCAGGCTGAACAGGGGCCAGGGGAGCAAGTCAGTAAGCAGCGATCCTCCATGGGCTGCATTCCAGCTCTTGCTTCCAGGTTCCTGTCCTGAGTTCCTACCTTGGGCTCCCTGATGAACTGTGACCCAAGAGATGTAAGCTAAATAAACCCTTTCCTTCCCAAGTTGGTATTGGTCAGAGTGTTTTGTCACAGCAATGGAGAAACAAACTAGGACACATCTTCCCACTTAATTATAGATTCTTATCTAATCAATACACCAAGAAATCCCGAGTTACAGTTTTTTATTAAGGGAAGGGCACTTGGGTTACACCAAGGGAGGGGGCAAGATGAATACTTTGCTGCCTGTTTCAACACTCTTGTAAAAATACTTGCTCTTTGCCTTTTTAAATTGGATTTTTTTCAACTGCACGTAGGAAAGCTAAGATGACCCTTGGCCCATCTATTCGTCTCTCCTTATTTCCTCCTCTGTGTGAACAATTATTTTTTATTTCCTCGTGATCCACAGAAGATTCTAGGTTCTTTGGGCTATATGTCTCTATTAGGTACCATTGTTAACCCTGAGCCCCTTCAAGTTGTTGATTGCAAGAAATTCTTTGGTTGGCTTCAATCCAAATCTGTCAAAGCCAGTGATGTCCTCAGGTGTAGTCAAGTGCAAATACTCTTAAAGCTATTGGTTCAGATGACCTTGATATTCTGTCTTTTCATGACTGCAGCTTGAGTTTTCTACTCTGCTGGTTGCTCACTTCTGCCTCTAATTGCTGCTGACTTTTCAAAAACTGGCCTTATTTGATATGCTTCCAACTTCTATAAAATTACAGCAATTCCCTGCAGAATCCTGCATTTTCAATGTCTTCATAAATAAATACCCAGGGAAAAAACTTTAATTTGTTTATAGTAATATCTCACCCAAGTAAAGTAGACCTGACTGGACCCCCTTCCTCATGATAGGAAATTCTTCACTTAACAGAAAGTATATTATGAAAGTATACTATTTTCCCAGACCTTTTTAGTGTGCGTTGGGCTACTGGCAATGAGATGCATCTTACATAGTCACATTGTTTATTTCACATAATATAAAGTACAAAATATTACCAGCTGTATTGATTAGGTTTAGTTAAGTTAACACCTACAAAAAATAAGTTAACAAGACTAGTTGGGGAAATCCTCCTGACTGAAATTCAGTTCTAATGTGTGAAAGAAGAAGGGAAAGGAAGAAGACTTGAATAAGAGGAACTTAAGTCTACAGTGAGGCTATGAGGAGTTGGAGGCATCTTGACAAAGAGCTGTGTTGCAAATAGGATTCATAGAGCTCTTGAATGCTGGGGGCAGTGACAAGGCTGTGTTAACCTGCTGCCTGGGGCTCCCTGAAGGAGCTCAGAATTGGTCTGGATGCTGTCATGGATTGTTAGTAGGGTGGAGCTGTTGGCTGATAACACTCATTGCTGCTGAGCAGTAAACTCTTTTTTAAAAATTTTAATTGAAATGTTGTGCATTTCATATATCTTGATAATATTTAAACCTCCCTCCTCTACCTGTACCACCCATAAAGTCCTCCAGTTTTCATCCATTCTGTCATATATGTTAAACCATATCAAGTCACTTTTGTGTCCCCAAATCTCCCTTATTGTGAGTCCAGCTACTGAGCATGGTCAACCAATGTAGAATCACTCCCTTAAAGAAGACCAAGTCTTCCTCACCCAGAACTAATCAATTGTCAATAGTTCCTCAACTAAGGTCGAGACTGCTTACCCATTTCTCCGGTTCTATGCTGGGTTTTTTGTCTGGTTCACATTTGCATGGATCTTGTGTATGCTGTCACCATTGCTGAAAGTTCATATAAGCAAGTTCCCAAATGCCTGGAAAACTTGGAAAACTTTGCTTTCCTGTCATCATTACTCCTGACTCTTATAGTCTTGAGTGAGTGAGGTTTAACATAGGAATTCTATCTAGGGACACACTCTGCAGTCATTTTTTTCTCTGCATTTTGGCCAGTTGTGGTTTTCTGTGTTAATCATCTTCTGTTTCATGAGGAAGCTGTGTTGGTAAGAATTAAGAGATGCATTAATATTCTTTCTTCCCCCTGTTCCACTATGTTTTCTGAGCATTAGGTGTAGAGGTTACATTATTTATACATCACTTTGGGTTGGGTGTCTCACAGTCATTTATTCTCTGCATTTGACCAGTTGTAGAACTCTATGATAGTCTCCATCTGTTGAGGAAAGTGGCTTATTTGATAAATGGTGAGAAATATGCTTGTCAGGCTAGTCTGGAGGTCTCAGTTGGGATGAGCAAGAGGGGACCTAGGCCCAAGGAAGGAATGGTGACAGCATGGGAAGGGTCTATCTCAGTAAGCTCTTTCTTGAGGTTCTGAGCTGTACTTTTTCATAGAAGCCACATAGACTTTAACTTACTAGCTCAGGTATGCCATTGAGGATCCAGATCCTATCCAAATTTTCTTTGGTCATGCTTATCATGTTGGAAAACTTTATATTTATTTCCTCATTGTCTAGAAATGACAATCCTAGCCTTATACCATCAGACTATGGCGCACAAAATCAGGGAAGAGACCCTACCCTTGAATGGTTCTGTTTGTAAACAAAGTGATCTCTTTTTTTAAAGCAGACTTCAACTTAAATTTTTTTTCTTAATTAAAAAAATATTTTTGCACCTTAATCATATTAAGGCTCCTTCCCCCATCTGCACCCCCCCATAGTGCCCCTACCATATTTCATGTATTTTGTCATATATGTTATGGTCTATTGAGTCAAGTTTGTGTACTCAAATGTTCCTCTGTGAAAGTTTAGTCAGCCTACCTAGAGTCACTCCCTTAAAGAATATCAACTCTCCCTTACATAGCAATAATCAGCTGCCAATAGCTTCTTGCTAAGGTTGGGGCCTGCTGCCCACTTCCTCAGTTTTTTTATTTTTATTTTTCTGGGCTTTTATCTGTTTGAATTTGCATGGGTCTTGTGCATGCTGTCACCATTGCTGCAAATTCATATGAGCAAGTTCCCAGAGACCTGGAAGACTGTTTCCTTATGATCATGTATCAACCCTGGCTCTTAGAATCTTTCAGCCCCCTCTTCTGCAATGGTTCATGAGCCCTGGATGGATGAGGTTTAAAGTAGGAGTCCTATCAAGGGACATGCACTCTGCATTCTCTTATTCTCTACATTTCGGTCAGATGTAGAGATTGTGGACTGTGGATTATGGATATAGAGATTCTGTGTGGATTTCCCTCTGTTGCATTAGGAAGCTTCACTGGTGAGAGTTGAGAGATGTATTAGTATTCTCTCTACCACCGGTTCCACTATGTTCTGTGAGTCTTAGTTGTAGAGATTTCATTGTAGATGTGTCAGGGCTGGGCATCTCTCAGACAATTATTCTCTGTGTGTGACCAATTGCAGACTTTATTATTAGTATCACTGGGTGGCTTTGTGTCACATGGTTATGGTTTAGTGCCATAGATGGCTAAGTAAATGAAATTTTTTGTCATTTCAGTGTCTAAAATGGAAGCTGGGATATGCCAGAAAATAATAACATAGGATGGAGTTGGTGGGGGTGGCTGTGGGACAAATAAACTATTGCAGTCTTCAAACATAAATACTGCTAAGGTAACATTTTATAATTTTATTCTAAGAAATTCAGATCTCAGAGGGTATAAATTGGTTATTGAATTTATAGGTTGTTTTACTGGCAGGCTTTCTTTGGCTTAGTTTGTTCTGTCCAAACATTACTACCACTTTTTCAAAGCAAGGATCTTGAAGGCTTTACTGCAGCTTTTTCTTGAAATCATTTCTTTTCTTTTGATTGTTATCATGTGTATATTTTGCTAAGTGCCTAAATGAACAGATATCTGACAAACCTATTCAGTCTAATCTTTTAGACTGCAAAGATGGCTTAGGCTCATGAAGAAGAGAAGAAAAAAACACTGCACAGTGGGAAAAATCCATACAAAGTCTATGTTTTGGAATATACTGAAAGTGTACACTGTTCGCTTTATTCTGATTTTGTTTTCTCTTTTCATTCTATGTTTGGATGAAATCCAGAACCTGTGGATGCTAAGCAAGTGCTCTGACCCTGAACTTCATTCCCAGTCTCTCTATTCCCAGAAAATAAATAATCTCTGTCATCCTTATTAAATAAGTTATTTTAACTGCTAATAATCTCTGCCTCGTACTCATGTTTTGGACAACAATGTGATTTGTCTAGGCATTAGTTTCCCAATCTGTAAAATTAGAAAAAAAAATGTCCCTTCATGAGAGTGGCATGTGTAAAAGACACAAGAAACATACACTATTCTTTCTCTTACTATTAAACAGATTGTGAGGTTCGGACTAACAAATTTCACAGGGTGGGGAAGGAACAGAAATAGAAAATCTTGTTCAATGAATGTGAAGCAATGCACTAGCTTTTATTTGTTCAGATATTTAATGTGCTCCTGCTTGTTTCAACCATTAATTCTAGCACTTAATATACTGTTGTAGAAAGAGAACATCTTATTAATTGAGAAAGACAAAAGATATTTGTATTTTTGAACATCATCAAATACAATGTCTAATGGATGAGTTTTTCCATGTATTATTCATGCAGTTACTTTTGAAATAATTATTTAAAAATTATGTTTGATATTATTTTTATTACAATAAGACTTCTGAAATATAAGATGAAGATTAAAATCACCCATAATTGGCCTTGAATCCCTGCAGCCTGAACAACTCCAATCTCCCCCGCCCCCACACCCTGTACCCTTTTTAGCCTTGAGCATAGGCACACTTTTGCTCTTTGTACCCCAGATCTCTAGACTACTCTTAGGCCAGACCTACCCACTGTGCCCTGATCCCCTGCACTCAGACCAGCTCAACTTTCAAGCCTAGTTTATTAGACCCTCCACAGGCTGTCCTCACCCCAACTTGCCTTGGATTCCTGAGATCAGCCTTCTACCCTGACCAGCATGCCTACTTCCCTGACCCACCTGCTGACATCAGTCTAATGCTTTGAAAGATCCTGAAGTACACACCAACTAACCTTTCATACCTGAGCAAAAAAACAACCAAGCTACATCAACAATATAAACAGAACCAAAATTCAAATTAAAAAAAAAGGACGAATAGAATTTTCTATCCGACAACCAATAAAGACATCAATTTTCCCAAAGGGTAACACAGAAAACACAAATAATATTAAAAAAAAAAAAAACCAAGAGACTATATGCCCAATAAAATACACCAGTCCTATAGAAGTGCACTACAATGAAAATCATGCTGAGGAACCCTACAATGCAGAATTTAAAAGAACAATCATAAATATAATCAAAAAACTTAAAGAACACACAAACAACTCAAAGAAGCTAGGTATAGACTTGTGATGGAAGCTCAAGAAAATACAAATATGGGACTGAATAAAATAACAAAAACAATTCAGGACTTGAAAAGTGAATTCACAAGAGATAGAAATATTGAAGAAAACCCAAGCTGAAATGAAGATGGAATTTAAAAACTCAATAAATCAATTTGAAACAACAGGAGAAAGCCTCACAAGCAGAATGAATGAAACAGAAGACAGACTATCAAGACTGAATGATGAGGTTGAAGGACTGGACTCTTCAAGCAAGGACTATGAGAAATTTAAAAAAAAAACAAACAGGAATGGAATACACAGAAAATGTGAGACACCATGAAAAGGCCAAATCTATCCATTATAGGCACACAGGAAGGAGAAGAATCTCAGGCAAATGGCATTGACCAGATCTTCAACAGCATTATAGAAGAAAATTTCCCTAAAATGGGGAAAGACATACCTATGCACATAGAACAATTAAAAGGACCAGAACAGAAATTCCTCATATCAATCTTAGTAAAACATTACATAAAAAGAACAAAGTGAGGGTACTTAAAGCTGCTAGATAAAAACAAGTTATGTACAGAGGTTCCACTGTAGATGTGTAACTTAGGGCTGGGCAACTCTCAGACATATATTTTCTGTGTATGACAAGTTGTGGAACTCTGTTATAGCCTCCATCTATTTCAAAAAGAAGCTTCTTTTATGAATGGTGTATGGTGCACTTGTCTGTAAATAAAAGGTTCTATATTTAGCATACAGTAAGACATTTCACTTTTTGTAGGGATATGCCAGAGATAGGGTTTTTCTCAAGAATCTGACCTTTCTAGCCATATGTATTTGGTAATACTTATGTGCCAACCATGAGTTCATTCCTTTTGAGAGGGCTTTAAGATAGCTGTTGATTACTCCCTAGATAAAAGTACCACTTTGCACCAATAGAGTTAGTTTGCTGTCAGCCGTTGTGGGAATTAGGCTTTAGAGATGGATTGGACCATTGATTGATTTTCTCCCTTACCAGTTTTCATAGTATCCTCTAAAACTATGAGAGCTAGTCTTCAGGGAGAAGGCTTCCAGGTCAGTTTCAGCTTCATTGCTCCAAGTGGCCTGTAGTCAGCAATAGGGTCTTACCTTCAGGTTCTGAAAGGTAGTCAAGGACTATGGCAATTTGCTTTGTTACAGTGGGAGTATCTTGGCCTACCCTGAGGAACAACTTAAAGGGAGGTTTCTCCTCTCTGGGACTGTGTTCCTTGTTATATAGCTTTCAGGTATTCATATGCACTCATGTTCAGATATTGTATGTGTATTTTTCAGGGGGGTTGAGGTAATACATTTCCCTCTGGCTTTTTTTTTTTTTACTTTTAAGTGCTTGGAATTTTTTAGAAGAAGCATTTCATTACAGCTTTAACATACACAATAACAGTTTCCAGAGCAAAGATCCATCTCTTTCAAAAGTGGCCATAAAGTTTTTAGGTTCGCTGTTGAATTAATACACTTATACAATATTGAACTCAGTATAAGCCCTGTAAGACATAAAATTGAATGAGTTTTTAACCTTTAAAAAAGATCTCCATTTCATTTTAAAAATACCACCTTGCCACCTAAGCTTTATTTATACCTCCTCTTTCCCTCCCTTTCTAACATCCCTCTTCCCTCCCCAGGTGTCTCTCAAGTTCTCTTAGGGTCCCTTGCTCCTGATGTGGGTAGACAAACTACATAACACATCTTTATCTGAATTTTGCATAGTTTACACGTTTAGGGGGGAGAGAAGTGACTTACAAAAAAACGAATACTGGACACCTGGCACCCAGCTCTGCATGGCTCGGCCCGCTGTTCCAGATCGCTTTTGCCCATGGTCTGCCTCATCTCACATCCTCGCATGCCCATCACCCCACAGAATTCCATGAGGGGTCCACGGGGTCCTTGTGAGGTCCCCTGGCACCCCATGGGATCCAGGGCAGGCTGGCTCACTGGCTCACTGATCCCTGATTCCCAGAATGGGGTCACCCTTTTGTTCCAATCTCTCCCTATGCTAAGCTCCACCCTTCTTCCCAGGGGGCCTTGTGCTAGCCCATGGCTCTTCAGAAGTCTGGGAGGAATAAATCATTTTCAGGCTCCACTCCACCCCTTTCCTCTGCTCTTACAATCTTTTACAGATGTAGGGTGATTGGTGTTGTATCATGGCAAGATAGTGCCTTCTTGGGCCTCCCCATTTTTCGTCTTCAAGCTGTGGCTATTGATCTGTTTCAGTGGTGTTTCTTCTACCATAAAGACAAATGGAAGGAAGTAGACACATCTAAACAAACATGAATGCAAATACAAATGCTTAGAGAGGATATCCCAGTAGGTGTACTATATTCATTAAACAGTATTCTTGTAATGGCTTCCCACTAGGGCCTGTAGCCTTTCTCGACATGGGATTGGCCTGGTCTAAAGCACCAGATGTGTGTTCCACCCCAGGAGCTGGCCTTAACCAATTAGAAATTTGTCAGTTGTACATATTTAGTTGAGCCATTATTGCACTTGCAGGCATTGCTTAGCATGTGTGCTGGATAGCTTTGGTGTCAACTTGACACACCTGGGTTGAGGGAGCCTCAATTGGGGAATTTCCTCTATTGGACTGGCCTGTGGCCATGTCTGAGGAGCATCTTCTTGATGAGTAATGTGGGAGGGGGAGGGCCCAGCCCACTGTGGGTGGTGCCACTCCTGGGCAGGTGGGCCTGTGTTGCATAAGAAAGCAGGCTGAGCAGAGGCCAGGGGAACAAGCCGGTAAGCAGCATTCTTCCATGGCCTGTGCTCTAGCTCCTGCTTCCAGTTTCCTCACCTGAGTTCCTGCCTTGGGCTCCCTGATGAAGTACAACCTGGAAGATGTAAGCTGAATAAACCCTTTCCTCCCCCAAGTTGGTAGTGGTCAGAGTGTTTTGTCACAGCAATGAAGAAACAAACTAGGACAGAGATTGGTACTGAGAGTGGGGTATTGCTGTGACAGACCTGACCTTGGTCTTTTGGGGAGGACTGTGGAAGTGTTTGGAATTTTGGGCCGGAAAAGCTGTTGAGTGCTCAGAATTTGTTGCTGTGGAGCTTAGAACAGTTATGCTGAAAGAGATGTGAACAGTGGAGGCCTGGCTTGTGAAGCTTCAAAGGGAAGCAGAGACTATCAGGGCTTTTCCTGTGATGTTTTGAATTCAGAATCTGTGGGTTCTGGTGAGCTGGGGCTGAAGAATCAGCTGTGATTAAGAAGAGACCAGCACCTAAAGTAAAACCTTTGCTTTATTGGGACAATTGATGCTGGTTAGCTGAGGCTGAAAAATCAGCTGTAAGTAACAAGAAACCAGCATCACTGTGGTGAATTCTGGGAGGTACTTCCTCAGGGTCAGCACACAGAGGGGACCTGAACCTTCATCTCTAGCTGGAAGCAGGACTTGGTAATGTGTAAGAGTCTCCTGCATGGTTCTGGTGTTGAAAGTGTGAAGGGGTCACAGAGAGCAGCTGAGGCTTGGCACTCTGAGAGGCCAGGAAATGCAAAATTTAATATAACTTGTGTGGACTAAAGTTAGAATTTCTCTTAAGAACTCGGGAATTTGGGATGAGGGATGTGACTCAGTTGTTAGAGTGGTGGCCAAGCATGAATGAAGTCCTGGATTTGATTCCCAGGCCTGCATAAACTTGATGTGATGGCCAAGATCTGTAATCATAGAATTTAAGAGCTGGAGGAAAGAGAATCATCAATTCAAACTCACCCTAGTATATATAGTGAGATAGAGGCACCTGGGATAGTTGTCGCTCTCCTGCTTGGCATGCCACTTGCCCGGTGTTGTCTCCGATCTTTCCTGCTTCTGCCTGATCCCAGACCCCAGGGCTGGTGAGAAGTCTGTGTCATCAGAGCCGCATTCAGACACAGGAAACCAGGTTCGGTGACGCAGATCTGGTTTACTGCAGAAAGGCACAAGCTTATATAGGGGTAGTGGTCCAATCATAGCACAGTAAGAAGGATACCTTAGTAGCATAACAGGCTTAGAGTCCTATTACCATAACAGACTTAACGTCCTATCACAGAATAGTGGGTAGGATGCCTCGTTAGCATAATGGGTTTCAGGTTACAGAGCCTGGATTCCTGGAAACCACATGACCCTGACTATTGCAATATCTAAGTGTTGAAATTTGGTATTCCAAGGGTGGTGATTAGGGAATGGCAAGCTCTAGGCATCAGTCTCATGATCTGCCAATGGGAGCAAATGTCACAAGGCATTTCTTGTGACTCCAGAGGTTGGGCCATTGCCTCAGGCCTGCTGTATGGCTGACCGTTGCAATATTACCCTAGGCTCAAGCCTGTCTCCCACATCTCCCCCTTTTTTTTTTTATTTTTAAAGGTGAGGTATATAGCATATTGATATCAGTCCAGATACATCAAGGCAAAGTACAATGGCTCAGGGGGCCACTGAATCAAGAGCCCCCTCCCTCAAGATGGCAAACTTCCTTAAGAGCAGGTTGTGCCAACTCCATGCCAACCAGTGGGAGTCGAGATTCTTTGCCTCGGTATTGTTGTCCCCACCTCAAGGGTCACCCAGCATAATGGGCTGTGACTGTCTTAGGTTGTCCCTTCTGTCGGGATCTTACCCATCATTGACTACCAACCATCGAAGGGTGGGTCCCTTTGTGTGGTTTGGCAGGAGAGGCAGTATATCCACTATTGGCTTGTTTGAAGGCCTCCTCAGGGGTCAAGAATTCATTGAAAACCATCGGAGGCCAATTATATGTTGGTAAGGGCAGGGAAAAGTGGGTCCTTGTTTTCAGAGACATGCCTGGCAAGATCTGGAGGAGGGGCAACAACTAACTGAGCTAGCCTTTAGAAAATTAACAATGCAGAGTCCAAAAATTAGGAGATACCAGTAATGGCTATAGTCTCTGCTTGTGACATGAGATACTGAAGGTTGTCCCAGGTTATTGGTTATGCTGTTGAAGTGGGTTGCTTTCGTGGTCTGCGATGCTGGGTCAGTCTCTCACTGGTTGAGAGGTGCACCGCTTCCTCCAGGGTCAGGGCTGCCATCTCCAGGGTTGGTGGTTGTGGAGGGAGGGTTTTTGTTGCAAGCAATTCTGATGTTTCAAGCTGGGATAGCATTATCTGGAAAGACATAAGCATAGCCTCACCCTTGCATTAACAACAGGTGTCAATAATATGATGGATATATTTGAGCTTGCCAAAGGAAGGGAAGTGAGTAATGTCCATCTGCCAGATCTTGTTAGGGCAGGTGCAAGACCAATGACCCTGTTCCCCACAAGCCCAACATTTGCCCTTGTCTGTCTTGACCTGTGGCTGGTGAGCAGCCAGTGTCTCAGTGAGAGCTGTGGCATGAGCTCGAGCAGTCCCCACATCCCGACAGGCCAGAATCCATTCAGAGACATCCTTGTGTCTAACGGGTCCTATGGCAAGGCAACACTCGGTAGAGCAGCCTTCATATACAAGATCCTTGAGAAAAGCATCTGAGCCCGCCCCCCATGGCTGATTTTCTTATTAACGCTTTGTTGGCACCTTTCAACGAAGTCAGAGAAAGGCTCACCTGTTTTTTGTATCAATCTGGTCAATTTGGTATCCTCACGACTTGGCACACTTCAGAAAGCATGGCACGTGCAAAGCCATACTTATTCAAAGTAGTGAGGAGGTCCCTGTGCCTGGGCTTGTGGGGTTTCAAAAGTTCCACACCCTACCAAGGCGTCAAACCCAGTGTTTTGGACATTGGCATTTCTGTTGTGCTCTGTTTATTGTTTACACTCATTTTGATAGGCAGCCTTCCATAAAAGGAAATCACCTCCCTGTAAGCAGGCATGGGCGATATTCTGCCAATCATAGGGGATATTGGCTGAATGACTGATTGTATCTAATAACTGATGAAACCAGGGGGAGTGAATACCATGCTCAACTGCTGCCTTACGCAGCTTCCTTAAGGTGTCATGAGAATATGGATTCCAGATATGGGGGTTCTGTAGTCCCCAATTGATGGTAACTGGGACAAACTGTGGAAAATCACCCATTGTATCATAGGAGAGGGACCTAGATGGGAGGGGCTTCTAGTCCTCCTCTGGAAGGGAGGGGTAGATGGACTGAGGGGAACTTCCTTAGAGCTAGTGCAAGATGTTGGAAAGTAGCCATTGCCCCTAATGGCAGAGAGGAGGCTGCCTTAACTTCCCATTTTTCATCAAAGCCAATACAAGATGGCGGAGGGTAGCCACCTCCCTGTAATGGTGGGGTAGGGGCGATCTTGACTTCCTGTTTTTCATCAGGGGGACCCTTGGACCCTAGTTCCTCATTTTTTACATCATTATCAGCAGTCATTATTTCCTCATCAGAAGAGAAATCATTTAGTTTGGTTTTGACTGGAAATGCCTGGGACAAGCCATCCCCACTATCCTGTTGCTTTATTTCTTTATGTTTTTTAGTATGAGATTATTCTGCTCAGGGGCATCTGGGGGAATGCCCCAAAGCAAGGCTAGAATGGCAGTCACAATGGGGTAGAATGGCCCAGATAATGGATGCCCCTCCCTGACTTTTCTCTTTCTGGCCATGAATAGCACACGAGCCCACTGCTCCAGATCCCAACAGCAAGAATCTGTAAACCAAGGAGCAAGAGCTAGCACTTCATCTAATACCTTAGCTGCTTCTTTCTCTATTACCCTAATTTGCCTACTCCCGAGGAGAGAAACCAGTGCAGCAGCATGGGGGCCGGCAGCAGCTGTATGACTATTCCCCATACTGGAGGTCACTCACCCTGCAAGACTTACCCACAAGGACTCAGGAGTTCAGGAAGATGATTGGTGGAGACAGGAACGACATGCCAAATCGAAGACTGTGAGCCAGAAGAATGAAAGTGGCAAGCACCCACTGAAGAATCACTGGCAAAGAGGGCATTGGGAGCCCCGAGTGTTACAGCTCTGAATGTTACAGCTCAGAGTGTTACAGCTCTGTGGGGCAGGAGTCTTCACGCCCCACGTTGGGCACCAGCTGCGGTCACCGCCAGCAGCGGCCACTCCTCTGTTCTCGTGGGTGCCACTCCTTCGTTCTCACAGGCGTTGAGGCTACTCCTCGGCTGGCCCTGGGCTGAGGCCACTTTTTGCTCACCTGGTGCTGAGGCAGCTCTTCTGCTTGCCCTGCGCTGCCTCCTGTGGTTGCCGTTTCTGCCCAGTCCCAGACCCCAGGGCTGGTGAGGAGACTGTGTCGACCAGGTTCAGTGACACAGATCTGGTTTATTGCAGGAAGGCACCACCTTATATATGGGTAGTTGTCCTATCACAGTACAGCAAGTAGGATACCTTCTTACTGTAACAGTGTCCTATTAGCATAACAGACTTAGCGTCCTATCACAGAATAGCAGCTAGCATGCCTCATTAGCATACTGGGTTTCAGATTACAGAGCCTGGATTCCTGGAAATCACGTGACCCTGACAGCTACACTATCACCCTAGGCTCAAGCCTGTCTCCCACAGTTTTGGATTTTATAGAAGCCTACCCATAGTTAAGAGACTATTAAGAGACTATGGACTTTTAAGTGTTTGGATTTTTTAAGGGGTGTGGGGTTTTCAAGGTTGTACTGTCTTATGTTGTGATATTAACATCATATCTTGGGGAAAATATTGGAAAGTTTATGGTTTAATAGTGATGTTTGTGTGTGAAGTTGACAAGGGGTCAATTTTGCTGGATAGCTTTAGTGTCAACTTAACACACCTGGGTTGAGGGAGCCTCAATTGAGGAATTTCTTCTATTGGACTGGCCTGTGGTCATGTCCGAGGAGCATCTTCTTGATGAGTGATGTGGAAGGGCCCAGCCCACTGTGGGTGGTGCCACCCCTGGGCAGGTGGGCCTGTGTTGCATGAGAAAGCAGGCTGAGCAGGGGCCAGGAGAGCAAGCCAGTAAGCAGTGTTCCTCCATGGCCTGTGCTCCAGCTCCTGCTTCCAGGTTCCTGACCTGAGTTCCTACCTTGGGCTCCCTGATGAACTATGACCTGGGAGATGTAACCTGAATAAACGCTTTCCTCCCCAAGTTGGTAGTGATCAGAGTGTTTTGTCACAGCAATGAAGAAAGAAACTAGGATAGCATGTCCATAGTGTGCAGCTCCCAGGGTCCATTGTTGAGTAGAATCATAGGGGATCCTTTCTTCCCCAACCATCTGCATAGTGCCTTCTGGTACTATAAACGTCATCCATCCAGTGGCATGGAAATTTTGGCTTAGTCTCAGCTCCATCCTTTCCTTCCTCCTATGCTCACATCATGCAGTGTCTTCAGCAACATAGCCTTATCGATCTTTCTAGTGTACAGCTGACATTAGTTACAATAGCTTTGGTGAATTTTAGAACCTCTAGGATCTCTCTCTGACCAACAGCTCATGGGGGGTAACACACCCCTAGTACTGTAGATTTTCTTAACAGTTGTATAGTTTGGGAGCCTCTGTTTTTATCTTACCCAACCATAAAACTCCCAAGAATCTTGTAGCTGTAGTTGGCCTTTGTTTCCTCAGGTATCTTTTAAATGTGTTTCAAATCTGTAAAACACTCAAAGGAAGGTTAACATCATATATTAAATCAATCATAGACAAGGTCTAACACAGTATGGAAAGGTTTTATCCATTTGTATTAACTGTTTTCTCCATAGATCTTTATTAGGTACAATAGCATGGGTAAGAGGCATTAATTTGGTTAGTTTTTTAATATCTGTACTCCCTTGGAAGTCATTCTGCATTCTAAGGATCTTGCATGGAGTCTCTTTGTATTCTTTTATCTTTGATATGCTTACAGGTATTGGCTTCAGTTGCCTGACCCTGTACTGGGCTAAGGAGGCAGGGGGTTTTTCTTGTCCCTGCTGCACCTGTTGGTTCCCTGAGTCCAGCAGGCCCTGGGTCTGCCTCCTGACTGTAGCCATATCTGTCATCTCTCCATTAACCATACCTGGTTGCTGGAGGAGGCCTTGGTGGGTAAAACTGCCTCCATCCCTAGCATAGCCTTTGTCAGGAGAGAAATTCACTTTATTTAATCTTTGGGGATTCTTAACCACCCCGGGGACAGTTTTTATCCTTTGAATGCCTATTGTAAACTGTTGTTCTGGTTTTAAAACCTTCCAGAAACTCCTTAGTACTGAATTTGGTTTTCTGTCATTTTTTTTTTCCTTTGGGAATTTGTGTTTGACATAAGTCTTGCCACATTTGTTTTGAGCAACCCAAAGAGACCATTTCTTCTGTCTGGTCTTTTCTATATCCTTTGTAGGATGTTCTGTTATTCTACAGACATGTTTTACACATTGGTCAGAGTCACTTAGATCTGCTAAAACCTCTCTCACTTTCCAAAGATCCTGTCTTATTAAAGGGCTTCGCAAAACCATTAAAGCTCCATACCATTCTTGAGGTCCCAGTTGAATTAAACTTTCCTTTATATCTCTGGTGAGCACAGTCCTATCTGGCCCAGTGAACTGGGTATCATATATTACTTTTCTCATCCTTAGTTCCCTCAGTAATGCCTGTCCCTCCTTTATAGTCCTCCAGCCTCTGTTAATTATGGAAGTTTCCTTTGGTGATGACTATGTATCATTAATGCCTTCAACCAGCCACCCCTTTAAGGACTGCTCCCGTCTGTATTGAACTAGGTTGAATAGCCTATATTGCAAGGACAGATGGGTGGTTATATAACTCAGCTGTGAAGCTTCTGAAGAACTTAGACTGATGTTATTTGCTACCATGTCCCATACCCTCAGCTAGCCATGTGGTGAGAGGCTCTTTTATTGCTTGTTTGTAAGTTTTTCCTAGTTTTAACAGTTCCAGTGTGGAGTATTTTCTAGCTACAGCACTGCTAGCTTCCTTTCCTTTCTGTATCAAAGGTTAAATCTGAGTGGCAGCCTTAGCCACTTTCATTTTTAGGTCATTTCCTTTTTCATTATTTCCTGTCTTTTTTCCAGAGTCCTTGGACCTTACACAGGTTAAAATGTCCTTTTTTTTTCCCTCTCTCTAGTTCTGCCACTGAATCTGCCAGGACCTCTCTAGCCTTTTCAGCTTCCCCAGCTTTGGGCAAATCTTTTATTATGCAAAGTGGCTACTCCCCCTCTCTGAGTTCTCTGCCTGTGTCCCAGGCCTGTAAACGTTTTTTCTAGCTTTTCTATAACCTTTATCAAATTTTCATATACCTGCAACTGGGCTATTTCCCCACATTTATAACACAGCTGTGGCCCACGTTTCTGCATGGCTGGCTCCTTTTTAGTTGCATATTTTATAATCCATTGTAAGATCTACGTCAGCGCCACCATTAGCTCCCTAGCTTTTTCCAAACTTCTGCAGTTTGTCATTCCTAGTGCCATCATCCTGCCAGCTTGCGCCAATTTGTTGAAGAGTTCTCTTAGGGTCCCTGGCTCCTGATGCAGGTAGACAAACCACACAGCTTTATCTGAGTGTTCCATAGTTTATACCTTTGAGTCAGTAGGGGAGAGACTTACAAAGAAATGAACACTGGACACCCAGCTCTGTGTTCCCCCCCTTCCCGATCGCTTTTGCCCACGGTCTGCCTCATCTCATGTCCCTGCATGCCCACTCACCCCACAGAGTTCCATGAAGGGTCCACGGGGTCCTCACGAGGTCCTCTGGGGCCCCCCAGGATCCAGGGCAGGCTGGCTAGCCTGCTCCCTGTTCCCAGTTTCCCAGAATGGGGCCATCATTTTGTTCCAATCTCTCCCCACGCTAGGCTCCACCGTTCTTCCCTGGATGCTCTGTACTAGCCCAGGGCTCTTCAGAAGTCTGGGAGGAATAAATCATTTTCGAGCTACACCAGGTTAAGTACTCCCATTTTCCCATTGATAATACCTGTCTCCTATTATTTGCCCCTCTCTTGAGTTCCTCCTTTACATCCATGGTTCCTTGTATGTCCTTCCCTTCTCCCTTCTCAATAGAATACTCCCATTTTCCCCATTTTCCCTTTAGTAACATCCATTCCCTGCTGTCCCTGTCTTTTGGGCTCCCTCCTTCCCTCACTTCCCTTGTTCCTTTCCATTTTACTGGCTCTTGCTGTTACATCAGGAAATATACTCATGTACAATTGATTGGTACTAGGATCTGCAAATGAGGGAGAATGTAAGTCACTAACTTTTCTGAGTTTCTCTTACTTCACTTAGTATAACAGTTTCTAGTTCCATCCATTTACCTGCAAATTTCATAAGCTCATCTTTCCTTACCATTGAGTAGAACTCTGTTATGTAAATGTACCACATTTTCATTATCCATTTGTCAGGTAAGGGACATTTAGGTTGTTTCCATTTCTTAGCTACTATAAAGAGAGCAGCAACAAACATGGGTGTGCAAGTCTCTCTACAGTAGGATGAGTCTGTTGAGTGTATTCCGAGGAGTGGTATAGCCAGATCCTATGATAGGTTCATTTTTAGTTTTTTAAGGATTCTCAACACTGCATTCCATAGTGATTGCAGGAGTTTGCATTCCCACCAGCAGTGAATGAGCATTATCCTTTCTCTACATCCTAACAAGCATTTGGTGTCTTTTGTTCTCTTGATCTTAATCAGTCTGGCTGGCGTAAGAATCTTAAGGTGGGAGAATCTTAAAGTAGATTTGATCTTCATTTCTCTAATTACTAATAATGTTGAGAACTTTTAAGGTGTTTCTTAGCAATTTTTATTTCTTTGTTTGAGAACTCTGTTCGGATCCATAGCTCATCTTTTTGTTGTGTTGTTTATTGTTTCTTTGTGTTTTGAGTTCTTTGTATATTCTGGATATTAATCCTCTGTCATATGTGTAGCATGTAAAGATTTTCTCCTACTCAAAGGGCTTCCTCTTCACTTTCTTTGTTGTTTCTTTTGCTGTACAGAAGCTTTTAAATTTAATGAGGTACCATTTGTTTATTGTTGACCATAATGCATGAGCAACTGATGTCTGATTTAGGACTCATTTTCTACACCTATATCTTGTAGGGTACTTTTCTTCAAACAGGTTCGGAGTTTCAGGTTTTGTACTGAGTTCTTGGATCCATTTGGAGTTGACTTTTATGCAGGGTGAAAGATAAGCATCCGATTTCATTCTTCTACAGGTGGAGATCCAGTTTTAGTGGCACCATTTGTTGAAAATTCTGTCTTTTCTCCATTGTGTATTCTTGGTACATTTTTCAAATGTCAGGTGGCTGAAACAGCAAGCATTCATATTTGAATATTACTCTGTAATATAGTTTGAAATCTGGTATGCTGATTCCCTTGGCATAGTTCTTTTTGCCCAAGATTGCTTTGGCTATCTGGGGTCTTTGTAATTCCATATGAATTGTAGGATCATTTTTTATAGCTCAGTGAAGAACCTCATGTGGATTTTGATTGACATTGCATTGAATCTATAGATTGCTTTTGGTAAGATGGTCATTTTCACAATATTAATTCTAACTATCCATGAGCACAGTAGGTTCTTCCATCTCTTGGTGTCTTTGTCTATTTCCTTATTTAAAGATTTAAAATTTTCAATGTAGAGATATTTAATGTCTTTGGTTAGGTTTATTCCTACATACTTTTTGAGGTTATTGTGAATGGGAGAGTTTCCTTGAGTGCTTTTTCTAATTGCTTGTTATTGGTATATAGAAAGGCTACTGATTTTTGTATGTTGATTTTGTAACCTGCCACTTTACTGAAAGTATTAATCATTTCTGGTGGAGCTTTTGGGCTCTCTTAAATATAATATCATCTGCAAATAGTGATAATTTGACCTCTTCTTTTCCAATTAGTACTCTAATTTCCATCCCTTGTCTTATTGCTTTAGCAAGAGTTTCAAGCACTAAACTGAAAAGGAGTGGAGATAGTGGATAGCTGATGTGGAGCCCATGTGGAGTGGGGATAGGGTCTAAATTTGCATAAGATGTATTATATGAATGCCCCAAATCTCAAAACATTAAAAATTAAAAATGTTCATAATCCTGTATGTAGAAGATGATGACTACCATCAATGTGTATGTGTATAGATTTCATGTATTTTGATCATATGGGCCTATGAAATTTTCTAAAAACTATTGACACCATTTTTTCAACAATTTTCTCTAATATCCTTAAATATTCTTTAATAATATAATTTCCATCATTTTAAATCAAGAAAAAGGGTGCTGAATTTTATTTAGCTAGTATTTTAGCATTGGACTTTGAGG
The DNA here is from genome assembly GCF_000622305.1 of Nannospalax galili. NCBI lineage: Eukaryota > Metazoa > Chordata > Mammalia > Rodentia > Spalacidae > Nannospalax > Nannospalax galili. The sequence goes on from NW_008333523.1 coordinate 604,035, forward strand.
GATTTAAAAATTTATGCAATAATTTTAATGAATATAATGATAAATAGATTAAAAAAAATATTTTATTATTATTATTACTATTTTTTGGGAGGGGGTCTTTTTGAGACAGGGTCTCCCTGTAGTCGCAGCTGTCCTGGAACTATGTATTCCAGGCTGGCCTTGAACTCACAGAGACTCGCCTGCCTCTGCCTCCCGAGTGCTGGGATTTGTGTGTGTGTGTGTGTGTGTGTGTGTATGTGTGTGTGTTCGTGTATTGCCTGCATGTAGGTAAGTTCACCCATGTCGTGCAATGCTTGTGGAGGTCAGAAGACACAGTCAGATCCCCTGGGACTGGAGTTACAGACAGTTGTTAGCTGCTGCGTGGGTGCTGGGATTCGAACCTGGGTCTTCTGCAAGAACAACCAGTGTTCTTAACAGCTGAGCCATCTCTCCAGCCCCGATAAATGGCTTTTTAAATAAATATGGATACGTATATCAGAATACCTTTTCTGTGTTAGTGTCTACAAGTGACTTAACTGGCAGTCTATTAAAAACCTCTAGCTTTTATGTGTATTGTTAACTACTTCTCTAGGGAATTTAATTAGACCAAGTTATTATTTACCCTTTCTTCTGAATTTCTATACATCTTTAATGGCATTGTTTTCTTTTTTTTTCTTTCCTAATCTTAGCCCAACTTATACCAGTGTTTTAATTTTCAATTCTTTGATGATAAAGACGTCAAATGCATTTTCTAGTACTTATTATTCACTCGTCTTGTTAATTGCATTTTATGTTTTTGACTATGTTTCTATTTTGAGATTTGTCATCTATGATTCTCTGAAAAGCTCTGCATAAACAAAAGCTCCATGTATTAGCTATTAATACGTAGGATTGTTTTATACATTTCAAAACTTTCTTAGTATTTCCCTTGCCTATGACAGCATTTTTGAAGTTGAGAAGAGTTTAATTTTCATACCTAGTAATTTGAAAATTAAAGGTAAATATAATTTTTCTTTGGTTGCTCTTGTGTTTGAAAATCATTTTGTGCCTTGATCTTAGTAATAATATTCCTAATGTAAGCTTCAACTTATTTTCATTTTTATTAAGAAGCCAATGGTTGAGATTCTTTTTACTTTTTGAAATTTAATTTGTAATAAGATTTTTTGGTTGGTCAGTTGTACTACTACACATTTCATAGTTTTTATTTATTTATTTCATTCTATTTGAAATAGACTCTTTACTGATTTAAAATTCTACCATTAATGCATGTTAAATTCTTATGCATATTTGATTTCTAAATAGTTCTCTCTCATGGTTTGTCAATCACATGATATGATACCAATTACATATTTTTAATTTTTTTGTGAATTGCATGCGTGAGTACTGTATTTACATCATTTTCACTTTTCTCTCTCTCCACTCTCACACTTGCCTTGTAACTCCCACTTCCTCTCAATTGAATGATTTCTTCTTTAATTATTATTGTTACACATACACATAGGCACACACACACACACTATATATATATATATATATATATATATATAAAACCTATGAGTCCATTTGTCCATTTAGTGGTGCTCTCTGTACATGTGCTTAGGGCTGAGCACTTGGGCCTGGAGTGAGTGAAGTAAACAAGACCCAGAAAAGCAAACACGTTATGTTCTCTATTATTTGTGGATCCTAGCTGAAAAGTTTTAGATGTGTGTATATAATCTGAACAGCAGAATGCAGGAAAGTAGAAAGGGTACTGGGTGTGGTGTGGAGCTCCAGAGAGGAAGACTACTTTTACTGAGAATTTCATACATGCATATAAAGTGTTTTCATCAGGGTTTCCTTCCCATCATACTCCTCCCCTTTTCATCCAGCAATTTTTCATCCCATCTGTGTGTACTTTCTCCTTTTTATTTCAGACCCATTAAGTCCACTTGATACTGTCTTTATATTAATAGGTGTAGTACCATCTAGTCGAGTATGGGTAGCCTTCCAGTGGATGTATCCCTGAAGAAAACTTACTTTGCCTCCCCCAAAAGCCATCAGTTGGCAGTAGCTTCTCAGCTAGGGGTTTGGACTTTGTGAGCCCTCCCCTGTCAATGGTGGGATTTTGGCTGACTTGATCTTTTGCAGTTCTTGTGCATGCAGTCACAGCCGCTGTATCATCATGTATGCAACAGCCTTGTCATGTCCCTCAAAATACTGCTTTAATGTAGATTTTCACTGCCTCTGATTCTTACCATCTTTCTGCCATCTCTTCTGCAATGATTCCTGAGCCTTTGGAGGCAAGAATGTGACAGAGGTGTCCCATTTATGATTAAGCATTCTGCAATCTCCTATTCTCTGCACATTGACCAGGTGTGGATCTCTGTTTTAATTGCCATCTACTGTATAAAGAAGCTTCTCCCTTTTTTCTAATTTTGTGTACTTATCTTTAGCTACATAGGTTCGTGTGTTAAGTGAGGCATTTCATTTGTTAGGTGCAACTTTACAATACAGAGAGATACACTAATTTATGGGTATAAAGATAAGAATTTAGAAGTCAGCTTAATACTATGTCCATTTAGACTGTTATGTTTTTTACAATACACTTAAATACAAGAGGGTTCAATTTCTCTCTAAATTTCATTTAGTATTTCACAGTTATATGTAAGAATGTATATTAGCATAGAAAAAAAATGTCAAAATTATTCTCAAGGAATAAGAGCTAACAGAGTTTTGGCATAAAGGAGAGCAGACAGAAAATTGGTATGATGGAGCACCTTACCATATCCTTTTGGCACTGATAGATTCCACCTTAAGTTGTTATTCTTCTTTAAATCTTTAAAAAATATTTTGCTTATTATTTTTATTTTAAGTGTATGAGTGTATTGCCTCCATGCATGTAAGTCCACCCATGTCAGAGTATCATATAATGCCTTCAGAGATCAGAAGTGGTCATTGCATTGCCCAGAACTGGGGTTACTGATGATTGTTAGCTGCCATGTGGGTGCTTGGAACTGAATCCAGGTCCTCTGCTGGAGCAGTCGGTGCTCTTAACTGCTGAGCCCTCTTTCCAGCCCCTAGTTGTTATTCTGTTACTCATGGTCAATTTTAGCTCCACCACAAATTAACTGGTTGACCATCAACAAGATACGTAAACTTCTGGATCAATTATTTTCTCATGCGTACATGGCGGATAATACCAGTTCCAAATATATGGTTTAGTTTGGAAGAGACACAAATGAAAGGGCATTCCAAATGAGGGGAACATCCTGAGCCATATCAAGAATACTACAGAAGCATTACATAACAGATAAAGGGGCAGAGAGGGCAGAAATTATTTAATATTTGTTGAATACCTAGTAAATTTGAATCATCACACTAAGGATTTCATAGGAATAATTTTGAGGTCACCTGCTTTGACTCCTGTGTCAGGGCTTTGCTTTCAACCTGCTTTTACTTAGATGCAAAGCTCAATACTTCTTTGAGTTTCTGAAAAACAATGCATTCATACACCTAGTTCACTGGCTTATGTACAGTAAATTTATTGACTTCAAAATCATTTTAGACTGTAAGGTGCTACCCTATGTGTTATATGATGTTTATTCCTACCTCTAACCTCTAGACACCAGTAGTCATTTTAACCACTAATAGGAACAATTGAAAGTGTTTCCAGGGGTTAGGTGGGTTAATTCCGGGTGAGAAGTATAGACTATATCAATATAGGGAAGTTGACATATTACAGAGCATCACAAATAAATATCCTTTTATAATTTCCTGTCAAAATATTTTCTAGATTTTTGATGCTTTTTCATCTTTTCTTGCTGTTGTTTGTTTATTCTAGTGCAGGCCTTCTCAACTGTAGTACTGCTAGGATTTGGGCCATAAAATCCTTTGTTGTGTAGGGGAGGGGCTTTGATGCACTATGGGATGTTTAGTCTCAAATTATCGAAGAGATACAATACCACCATAGCCCAAGTTGTGGTAGTCAACTATCTCCATGATGATAAAATTGGTCCTGGTGCAGAATCACCCCTACACACAGGATGTATCAAAGGGAGGAAGCACGTAGGGTTTCATTCTCTGAAACCCACAAAATATAACTTAGAAACATCTTGTTTATTGTTTATTTTCCATTGCTGTCCCTTCTTGGTTATCATGCCATTGGTTTTGGTTAATTTGTGTTGAAGATACTCCTTAAGAGATTCTCCAGCTCAGAAACATTGTTTTGAGCTAGATAATTTTTTGCCCTGTGGGGCTGTCCTTGTAAATTATCCTGTTTAACATCTTCCACCTTACTAGATGCCAGTAGCACCTTAACTTCCACCTAAGTTTGCAACAACCTGTAATGTCTCTAAATATTGTTTTTGTTTCCTGGGAAGCAAGAAATATCCCTGTTTGAGGATCATGTTGTTCTTTCTCTAGTTCTCTCCGTATGTTGAGTGTACTATTCATTGTTTTATTTTAGACAAATGCATCCTTCTTTTCTTACTCAGAGATACTGAGTAATAATTTTTGTTATTTAATCATGATTGAAAAAAATCCTTCTCTATTTTATGTGGTTTAGTTGTTGCATTTTCCTCAACAAATACATCCTTGCCCTTAAGAGAAATTCTTGCAAATGACGTTCTCTAACATGGTAAGCATTCATCATTTTTTTTCTGAGTCATCAATAACAGACCTTTTGAGGTTGTACAAGAGATTTTGTTATAGACTGTTTTGTATTATAATAAATTTGCACATAATTCCTTATTTTACCACAACCTAACTTGTAGGCAACCTTAAGATAAACATATTAACAGTCCTCCACATAGTTACTGTATTGACATAAAATGATGTAACTGTTTGAATCAGGTACTGTTGGGTTAAACTACTACTTAATTCCTTTTTAATGATATTTACTGACCTTAGACAGGTTACCTCATCTGATCTAGCTTTATTCTGTACATTCTGAATGTTTCTTTTATTCAAATATTAGAGATATCGAGGCATTTATTATTTAGCACTCAAAAGTATTATTTATTAGTTATATCAGGCAATATTGAGATATCTACTTTAAAATCTTTAAAGCTCTACTTCAAACCTCAAGCATCTTGACTTAAAATATTATTATTTTTTCTTAAAAATTTCCCAGAAATGTTACAGGCCTAACACTAAAATTTAAATCATGAGGAGATTTCATTTTGCAACTGTTAGATGTATATTGTTTCTCAAGAAGGATTAAGTGATATAATTACAAATAAAGTTAGGAAAAGTTTTACTGAAATTGGTTCCTATAGCAAAGTGTTAGTTGATTGGGTTTGTAATAGTCTCCGTGGGAGATAAGATATATTTTTATTTCTTCATTATTTTCTCCCTAATGTGTGTATATGATTTTGACATTTTTAAGAAAAATTAAACCAAAGTATCATGAAAATAAAAGACAAAATAAAAATAAAACTCTGTAGAAAAATGAAAATGTACTATTTTGATAATCAAAAAGGATCTCTTTTAAATGTATTACATAAGGATTTAATTTTATTTTGACAATGAAATGTTAATATAAGGATGAGCATACACTATTACTTATTGTAGAATTTTAGTAGTGAAGTGGCCCCCCAATTTATTTAGTATAACTACTTTTTGAGTTGAGAAACTGAGGCAAGTGACTATCCCCGAAATCTTAAGTAGTGTCACAATTCATATTAGGATCTGATGCCCAGTTAATAGGACTGCCTGCTATATTGATTATATCTATCTTATAAAATTGTGTTATGGAATCTTCCTGAAGACTCACTACATATTTTCTAACAAGCTAAAAAAAATATAATGAATGATAGTGGAGGTATTTTAGAAATTATTGTGGCACCAACCACTAGGAGCAAAAGACAGTATTTTAACTGGGATAAAACTATTGAAAGCTATTATTTAATTCAGTCTAATAATTTTAAACCAAGAAAAGAACAATTATTGCTATCTTTCATATTTTTAGAGACTTTAAATTATCATGGCCAATTATAAAAACAAACAAGAATTTAACTAATATATAATATTTTATTGTTTCCCATGGAACCTCTCAGTTATTTTAAGACATTTTTAAAAATTAAGAAACATGTACATCATTGAAAGCTTAGTACTGTTTTTAGAGAATTTGTTGTGTTTTCGAACTGGCATTGTGTTTCCAGAACATCTCTTGAATTTTCCTGTAGCCTGGGAAAGAACTGCATTAAAGCATTCATAAAACTCCATGGATTTCCCATGATATGTTCTATATCACTTTTCTCTATAATACTTTTGGATAACACCTGCTATTATCTGATTAGAAATTACACTTGTAAAAATAATACAATTTCCTTATACTCTGTCTCAGTTATAACAAATTCTTTATATTGGAAGACTAACCACATAGCAGGCAGCCTTTAAGTAAACTTTTACTTTTATTAATTCTTAAGTAGTAATAGCATGCATCAGTCCTGTATAAGCTCAAATAAGACAAAATTCCAGCACAGACATGGGAAAGCAGGTAAGAAATCCTAACCCAACCTAAGGAACTTTTGGCAGTGGATGCCTGCTGGGAGGAGGAAAGAGAGTGCCTTACAGGGATGGGACTCTTGGTGGGCCCAGTGGATGGACCCACATTGAGAGGCATTTGGGGACATAAATTAGAGTCTATAAGCCATATTATACACATGTATACATATATGTACATACATAAATATATGTATATTAAGTTGGGCAGAAGTAGTGAAAGGAGCTGTGGATGGGGAAGGAATCTAAGTATCATCAAACGATATTGTATGAAAACCACAGAAGTTTAATATACTCTTTTTTTCTTGAAATTTATGTTTCTCTGCTATGTATACAGATCTATGTCACTCTCATTTGCTCTTTCTTGCTATGTTCTGGTCTCTAAGATGCACATTTTGTTCTTTTTCTGAAAATTGTACATTAAGGACATTTTGTATTGTGGTACATAGAACTAAATAACCCAAACAGTCAAAGTAGGCAGAAATGATCTTATTACACCTATTAGGGCCTTTTCACTAAGCATGGCAGTTTTGCTAATTTAGTCTAAAAATTTCAAAGACACAAAGCTGCTCACAGTAATATGATGAGCATTTAAGTCCATTTTCCTTCATTTTGTACCTAGTTTAGTGATTTTGTTTTCTTTCTTTTAAAATTTTTTTTCTAACTGAAAGTGTGCTATATATCTATTTCCATTTATCCCATTATGTTTGACCAATTTCTGTATCCCTTTCAATATCTAATCATTATTCTCTGATATATCACATTATTCTCTTTTGTCAGACCTTCCAATTTAATGTTCTTGGCATTTTTCTTTCTTCAGCCAAGTTTGTTGATAAGAATTTGAACATGGCTCAGTGTAGGTTAGAAGCTTGTGACATTGAGACAATGCTTCTCTATGTGAGCACATTTTCTGGAATATAATTTTTGGGGTTTTTTTTGTTTTAAATTTTATTTATTATTTTTATCTTATGTATATGTATATGAGTGTATTGCCTGCCTGTATATGAGTGCACCCGTGTCATGCAATGCTGCAGAGGTCAGAAGACGGCTTTGGATTACTCTGGAACTGGAGCTAAGGACGGTTCGCAGCTGCCTTGTGGGTGCTGGGAATTGAACCCGGGTCCTCTGCAAGAGCAGTCAGTGCTCGTAACCACTGAGCCAACTCTCCAACTCTGAAAGATAATTTTTGAATAAAATAAAATAAAATGTTGTTGAATAAACGTGTCTGAAAAAACACAACACCTTACATCCTCTCTATTAAAGTAACTCTGCTTATTAGATATCTGAAAAATCCAGAAAATTATAAACATTGCACAATAAATTGCTTATCCCAAAGTATTCCAAAGAAGTTTAACAGTGGCCCTCCTAATGTATTTTTAAATTAATATTTTATCATTGTACTTTGTTGATATTTGCTCACTTCAGCTGGCCCGCTTCCGCTCCCCAAATAGTCTAGCCTTTGAATAAAAGATAAATAGCTTAACCTAGATTATTTGTATATGAGACATTATGCAATGTTTTGTCTTTCTTCGCTATTATCCTCTTTTCGTGTATGTGTGTGTGTGTGTGTGTGTGTGTGTGTGTGTGTGTGTGTATTTTCAAGTCTTTATTTACCTTTCATACTGATGTCCAGTTCTATCCAGTTTTTTGCAAACATCATGACCTTGTTGCTCTTTATGAGTCAATAATGCTCTATTGAAAGTTTTACAATTTTTTTCATCTATTTATTGATGATGGGCACCCACAAAGAGTAAACAAACCATCATCCCATCTTGCTCCCTCCTTTCCCACCTTCTGCCCACTTCTGCTTTCATGTCATATGTAAATATATGTACATTGTAATAGTACATATATTTAGATCTTGATTTCACATATAAAAGATGTCAATTTTTTCTTTTTGAATCTGGCTAATTTCACTAAACTGGGTAATGTCTAGTTCTATCCATTTTTCTGGAAAAATGCCATAATTTCACTTTCTTTTACAGCTGAATAAAGTTCCTGTATTTGCATAGCTTCTTTATTTCTTCATTTGTTGCTAAGCATCTAGTCTTGTTCCATTGTCTGATTTTTCTAAGAGTCCAGCCAATAAACACAGATATGTACATATTTCCGTGATAAGCTTAGAATCCTTTGGCTACATATCAATGAATAGTAGAAGTGGATCATCTTGCAGTTCTTTTATTTTTAGTTTTCTGAGGAAAACTTTATACTTATTTCCACAGTGTTTACAGAAGTTTACTTTCCTACCAACTCTGATTAGTTTCCTCTTTCCCAACATCCTTGTCAACATTTGTTTTCATTTGTTTTCTTGATGATAGCAATTTTGACTAGGGTGAAATGTTGGAATCTTAATGAAGTTTTAATTTATATTTCCCTAATAGCTAATGGTATTGACTTATTAACCACATATTTACTGGCCTTTTGTGTTTGTTTTTCTGAGAACTGACTGTTCATTTGTCTCTTTATTGATAAGATGATTTGTTTCCTTTAGTGTTTGATTTTTAATCCTCATCAATTTTAAGTAAACTTCTAATTTGGAGTAATTTTAGATGTATAGAACACAGTGCAGACATTGTTCCTATATAACTCAACTGGCTTATTTTCTCCAATCTTAATATTTCACATTACCACAATGTATTTATGAAATATAGGAAATTACTACTCATGTGATAGTATTAATAAATCTCTAGACTTAATGCCACCAATTTCCCATTAATGCATTTTTTTGTATTTCAAGGTCCAGCCCAGGACCTCACACTGCATTTACTTGTCATTTGTGGTTTGTGAGAGTTTCTCTGGCTTTCTTTATTTTTTGTAACTTTGCTATAAATAATAATTATCTGGCATTTGTAAAATGTCCTTCAAATTGGGTATGTCTGATGTAATTTTGCATGATTAAATGAAGGTTATGGAATTTTGGAAGAAATGAAACAGAGGTGACGTGTCCTTCTCATCGCATCTTATTAGAGAGGAGGCTACTTGATAACAGCATGACCCATTATTAGTAATTTTAACCTTTGTAATTTTAACCTTTTAACACTTGGTTAAGTGGTGTTACTCAAGCTTTCTCCACTGTAAAATTATTTATCCCTTTTCACACTGTATATTTTGGAATTAAGTCCAGGGAACTCTCTCTTTTTTTAATTTAAATTAAATCCTGATTGATATTTTGTGTAAAAAATATTTTGTGTAAAATGTCGTATTTTTTGTAATACTGTTCTTTATCAATATAGGTTATCGAAACCATTTTTTGTTTTGTTGTTCAATCAGATGTATTTTGACCAAATCACCTCATAGCACCTCCACATTTTCCAATGAATGGTACTAGGAGATTTGAACCATTCTCATTCTCATTCTCATTTTTCTTAGATTATTTCAGAAGTAGCGTTGGGGCTGGTACGTGTGCCGAATATTAACGCTGTGCCGAATGTGGGTGCTTCCGGGCCACCAGATATCCTGCCTTCCACTCTGGCACCCTCCAGCCCTGGCTCCAGGCCACTCTGTCCTGGGAGTCCATGCCCTGCTGGCTCAATGGAGTCAAAGGGCTCAGTCTGCACAGCACCTCTTCAATGTTGACCAGTCTTCCACAGGGGCTTTCTGAGCCCCATGTAATTCTCACACAGCCTCTAGGAGGCAAGGATTGGACAGCCTTCGAAGCTGAATACTGACTTGGCCCCTTCCTGGTTAAGGAGTGGGTGGCTTTGGCACAGTCTTCCCGGGACACTGTGTCACAGATAGGCACTAGGTGGCCATTAAAGTAATCTCCCGGGATCGTGTGCTAGGCTGTTCCACCTTGTCAGACTCAGTCACTTGCCCACTTGAAGTGGCACTGCTATGGAAGGTGGGTGAAGGCAATGGACATCCTGGTGTGGTCCGCCTGCTTGACTGGTTTGGAGACACCAGAGGGCTTCATGCTGGTCCTTGAGCGGCCTGTGCTTGCTCAGGATCTTTTTGACTACATCACAGAGAAGGGTCCCCTGGGGGAAAGCTGCAGTCACGACTTCTTTACTCAGGTAGTGGGAGTAGTCCAGCGCTGCCATGCCCACAGAGTTGTCCATCATGATATCGAAGACTAGAGCATTCTGATAGACCTGTGCCAGATTGTATTAAACTTACTAATTTTGATTCTGGTGCTCTGCTTCACGATGAACCCTACACGGACTTTGATGGGACAAGTGTGTGTAGCCCTCCAGAGTTGATTTTTCTACACCAATACCTTGCCCTCCAGGCACTGTCTGGTCACTGGGTATCCTCCTCTATGACATGGTGTGTGAGGACATTCACTTTGAGAGAGACCAGGAGATTCTTGAGGCTGAGCTCCACTTCCCTGCCCAGGTCTTTCCAGATTGCTGTGCCCTAATCCAGCCAGTGCCTGACCCCTAAACCCTGTTCCTGACCATCACTGGAGGAGATTCTGCTGGACCCCTGGATACAGACACCAGCTGAAGAAGTACACATTAACCCCCAACCCCATCCAAAAGAAGCCCCACCAACGTTCCCTGGTCCCTGCTTCCCTAAGCATGGCAGGGATCTCACTGATTGGAATCCCATGGTCATGGCACAGGGATAGATGGATATCTATTGACCTGGTTATACAGGTTGTTAAAATCCAGTATTACTAAAGTCAGGGAATAGGAATCAGGGGTCAGAAGATCAGTCAAGTTTGGTCAGTTCACTTTCCAATTCTGTTAAGGAAACCTCCTCTGAGTACCTGTGGTCCTGTATTTGGGAAGGGAAATTTCCTTGGTTCTGGTTCAGTTAAAGATGTTTATCTAGTTGGAGTTTCTTCCCTTTTGAGCCCCAGGACTCTTATTCTGACATTGTAGTCCCTACACTGGTACCTCATATACTACAACCACAAATTTAGACGCTTAGTTCAAACGCTCTCACTTGGACAAGGGTGCTGTCCTTTAAACACACCAGCAGCTCTTTCTTTAGCAGTTGACCCTAGCTTGGGGTCTCATTCAGATAAGCTGTTTCCCTGTCTTAGCCCAGAGTTGTTTATTCTGGGGAATGCCCTATTAGTATCTCAGGGCTCTTTTTTTTTTGGCTTTTGTTCTCTTTTGGTGACTTTTAGTGAGGTGATTCTACTGTTATCCCAAGTGCTCTTATTCTGTTGAGAAGAAATTTAATTCCATAATTTGGCATGGAACGGGAGATGGACATCATTGGATACCACCAGAGACTAGAATGGGATGAATGGGATGGATGGTTTGGGGGGTCAGAGAATGGGCTGGGGGAAATAAGTCTTGCTGTTTATTCTCTGGGGGTTTCCCCTCTCCAACATTTCTCTGCCTCCTCCTGAACCATGATTGTCCAGTTGCTAAAATGTGAGCCACTAGTGTGCCCTCTTGTCCCTATTCCCTCTGCCTGGATTATTAAAAAATCCATCTGTGGGAAACCTATTTAATAAATAATGCAGTCACAAAAAAATTCAATGCTTAGCTTAAAGTGGTGCCTGTGATCTTTTAGAGAGCAGTAAGAGAGTGAACTATTATAGACAGTGCATTGGGCTAATTTCCACCATACTGTCCTGCATATTAGTTAATATTGGTAGCCTAAAATATTCTTATAGATGGAAATGCCTTTGAAATCATTCTGACAGTATTTTATTTAACAATTCTTTGATTATCTGAGGCAAATTTCACTTGTGAAATTCTTGTTAGTACTGATTATTTTAATAATTACAGTACTTCACAGATTATATATGTCCATAATAGAAATAATCTCCTTGAAATTATATTTATCTTGTTGTTTTGTTCTGCAGATATGATATGTTGTGGAAAACCTCACACCATCATTGCTTATAGTGGTGCATTTGTTTTGTGCACAGAATCGTACTTTAATCATAGAGCTTAAAAAAGTGACAGTTGTGTAGTGTAGCAGTAAAGCATTCTGGAACCAAAATAACTGAATTCAAATTTCACTTCCACCACTTAGTCACTGTAAGACCTTTAAGAAGTGCCAAACTTCTTATGCTTTGATTTTTTTATTTGTAAGACGAAATACTGATACCTATTTTATGTACACATGTACAGAAACAAAAGTTACACTACTCAGTTCATTGTAGGAACTTTCCAAGTACTAGTGACTGATCTTACAGAAAGAAACACTAGCTGGAGAGTAACAATTACAGAGTTCCACATGCCTGTGTAAGGATTTTTCTAATAGAGTTTCTTCTGATCCACATCAAAATGATAAAAAATGGTTTATACATTTTTGCCTGCAATCTAAATTTATTCAGTTTTGTATCATAAAACTCTAATGTTAAACCCTTCTATTGTCTTAAAAATATTGTTTCAAAAATGAAATGAGGATCAAAATGATTTTTTTCACAAATAATTTTCAAAGTTCTTTCTTAGGACAAGACAGAATGTAAAACTGTATTACTGAATGTAATATCAGTAGCCAGATAGAGCTTTGAAATATTACTAGTATAGGAAATCTGTGTGCTTACAAGCACTATTCTAGAACATTAGTATGAACTATATGTCACCCCCCCCATTAGTTGTTTAAACTCCTAATCTTCAAGGTGATGGTCTTAGGAGATGGGTCCTACAAGCACTATTCGAGAACATTAGTATGAACTATATGCTCCACCCCCCATTAGTCGTTTGAACTCCTAATCCTCAAGGTGATGGTCTTAGGAGATGGGGCCTTTGGGAAGTGTTCAGGTCGTAAAGGAAGAGACTTTATGAGTGGGATTCATTTACTCTTATGAAAGAGACCCAAGGAAGACCCCCTTTCCTTTGCTGCTACTTGAGGTTGTAGTGAAAAGATTGTGAAGCAGGAAGTGAGCTTTCATCAAACAGGAGTCTGTTTCTCACTTAATCTTATGCTTGTCAATTTCCCCAGAGCTGTGTAAATTTCTGCTGTATATAAACTACCCTAGCCTGTGGTGTTTTGCTGTAGCAGCCCAAAGAGCCAAGACAATTACAAACACATGCAGGAATGCAATTAGTTGTTAAACTTGGCTAAAACAGGAAGAGCTGGAGGGGGCCCTGAGGAGTTGCAGAGTTGAAGCAAAGATCTGTAATAAAGGTAGTTATGATCTGTCACTAGAAGAGGGTTGAAATTAGAGATTGAGGGATCTTAAAACATTTAAAAATTTTAAGAACTGAAAATTTCATACAATTTATTTTAATCTTACTGAGACCCCCCCCCTTCCACCCCATTTTACTACCCCTCCCCCAACACTTCATGGTCTCTATTACTGTTTTTCTTTTAAAGGCCTATCAAGTCTAACCTGTTTTTCCCCAAATGCTTTTGGATGTTTATCCCTTGGAGTCTGGTCAACCTATCAGGGATCACACTAGTAAGGAAAATTGGTTTTGCCTTTCCCAGCAGCCAATGACTTATTTTTATACCCCTAGACCAATGTATCTCTTAATTCTCAATAGAGATGGTTCTTATTACAGCAGATAGTGATCAACACAGAGACCCACAAATAGTCAACATGCAGAGAATAAGACTATGGTGTGCTCAGCACTACATGGAAAACCTAGGTCTATTTTTTTCTTTCAATGTATATTTTTATTGAACTTTTGTGCATTTCATACAACAGATCTTAATCACATTTGAACCCCCCTCACCTGCACCCCCATACCACACTCACAGGATTTCATGCATTCCGTAATGTATGTTAAGGCCAACTGAATCAAAGTTCCATACCCATCTGTCCCTCTGTGTGAGTTCATCCACTGTAGCCTGTTCAGCCAATCTAGTATCACTCCCTTAAATATCAACTCTCCCTCATTCAGCAGTGATCAGCTACCAATAGTTCCACAGCTGCCAATAGTTCCTCAGCTAGGGTTGGGGTCTCCTGTCCATTTCCCCAGCTCTATGCTGGTTTTTCTCTAACTGAATTTTCACAGGTCTTATGCATATTGTCACAATTTCTGTAAGTTAATATGAGCAAGTATCCTGGAGCCTGGAAGACGCTGTATTCTTATGGTCATGAACCATCCTTGGCTCTTAAAATCTTTCTGCCCCTCTTCTGCAATAGTCCCTGAGCCCTGGTTGAGTAAGTCCTATCCAGGGACATACACTCTGCAGCCTTTTATTCGCTACATTTTGGTCAGTTGTGGCCTTCTGTGTTCATCACCCTCTGGTGCATGAGGAAGCTTCACTGGTGAGAGCTGAGAGATGCATTAGTATTTTTTTTATCCCCTGTTTCACTATGTTCCATGAATCTTAGGTGAAGAGATTCCATTGTAGATGTGTCCCTTAGGGCTGGGCATCTCACATACACTTGTTCTCTGTGTGTGATCAGTTGTAGAATTCTATAATAGTTTCCATCTGTTACAAAAAGAAGCTTCTTTGATGAATGGTGGGGTAATCAACAGCTATCTAATTGGGCTTAAAACACTGTAAACATAGCCAAATACACATACCTGGAGAGATCGTAGAGAATATCCTACGTCTGTCACATCCCTAGACAAACATAATTTTTTACTGTATGCTAAATATGTGTCCTTATATTTACAGACAAATATACCAGTCACCACTTATCAAGGAAATCTAGATCTTAAAATTTTGAGGGGAAAAAAAACATGTCCTTGAGGAAGAGATTGTGGAATCTGGGAGAATAAGGGAAATAGATTCATAGTAAGGAGAAAGGGTAAGAGAAACCTCAGAAATGTTAGACAGTCAAAGATTCAGATACAAAGATTTGATTTTAGAAGAAATTCACACTTTGTCTTTTATTTTTTAACTTTTATAAAATTTTTTGCAATTTTCATACAATACAGTTTGATAGTATTTACATCCCCTCCCTTTATCCATACCTCCCTCCACTGCCATCTGCCCAATTTAATGTATTCTTATATATATACATTATAAATATGTAATGGCCTGGTGGAAAGAGCCAGAGGGGGTCGATGACCAGTGAAACAGAAAGACCACAAGGACACAGAGTTTTCCAGATAGCTAGTCAGTTGCTCATAGGAACTCACAACAATGTTAACTGCATGCACAAGTCCTAATCAAGCTCAAACCAGAAAAATCCCAGCATAGACATGGGGAAGTGGGTAAAAAATCCCAACTGAACCTAAGGAACTTTTGTCAAGTGATGGCTGCTGGGAAGGGCAAAGACAGCATCTTACACACATAGAAGGAGCTCTTGGTGAGCCCAGTGGATGGACCTATACTGAAGGACATTTGGGGACAGAAATCAGATTGAAAGTTTTTTTTTTTTTTTTAAAGCAAATCATGGGGCTTGATAGATGCCTCAGTGGGTGAGTGTGCTTGCTGTACCAGTAGGAAGAACTGAGTGTGAATCCCCAGTACCCATATAAAAAGACAGACATAGCTGCATGTGTGCCTATAACCCCAGTGCTATGGAGGATGAAGGCAGGAAGAATGCCGAGGCTTGCTGGCCTCCAGTCTGGCACCAAGTTTAGTGAGACACCCAGTCTCAGTAAATGAATAAATAAATAAATAAATAAATAAATAAATAATAAAGGCAGAGAGTGATAGAGCAGCACACCTGATGTCCTCCTCTTATGTGAGTACACACGTATGCATATGTAGCACACACCCATACATCACACACATACAGCACACATACATATAATATAATAATGATGATGGTAACAATAATTTTATAAAGCAAAGTTACAGTGAAAGAGTCATGTAATATTAATTATGGAGGCATCACCACATGCAGAGAGTGATAGAGCAGCACACCTGATGTCCTCCTCTTATGTGAGTACACACGTATGCATATGTAGCACACACCCATACATCACACACATACAGCACACATACATATAATATAATAATGATGATGGTAACAATAATTTTATAAAGCAAAGTTACAGTGAAAGAGTCATGTAATATTAATTATGGAGGCATCACCACATGAGAAAGTAGAATTCAGGAAGAAAAGGATAAAGCATGAAGATTTTATGTGTAGTAATTCAAGTACATTGAACTGAAGGGCTTGAACAGTGTGTGGCAGTTAAAATTTGGGAAAAGGAACAAATATAAAGAATGGCTTCAAGAATCAAATAACAGTTTTGAGTCATACTATATGTCAAAAAATTAAATGAATTATATCATATAGTCATCACGCCAATCCCATAGTATTTTTCTCTTTTCATATGAAAACATTAAAGCCTAGAGAACTGGCTTGGAGTACATTCCAGTTCAGAAATGATATAGTAAAAAATTTTAAAATAAAATTTAACATAGGTCTTATTAACTTTAAAATTTCCCCCCACGCTACCACACTCTTATCTATAGGCAAATAATGCTTGATTTGGTGCCTGATTCTAGAAATGGGATGAAAAGTTTTTAACCAAAGACCACTTAATTTTCTTGGGGTGGGGAATTACTGAAGCAGAGAATACTGTAACACAGACCGGAGAACGAAGGTAAGTCTTTGATAGTTCAGTTTCTGTTGTATCCAGTTTATTTTATTATGGGGACGTAGAAGTAGAAACACTAAATTAGTCTGGAGTTTGGGGCCTGTGGGTCTGATGAGAGAGGAAATAAAGGAGGAAAGACAGGTATAAGAACATCTTAGGGAACAAAGAAAAATTCATAGACATACAAATATATTATCAGATAATGAAGATGGAAGGAAGGCAAACAAGAAACAAAGACTGAAGAGAATCAGAAGAGAACCAATATTGTAGGAAATCAAGCATGACAATTTGTGGAGGAGGCTCGGTGAGCAATGGAAAACAAAAGGATAGGAAGTAAATGAAGGCCTGATTTGGGGAGATTGTCGACGATATTTGGGAAGGTTTTTTATTATGGAGTGATGGATAAACACAACACAAGGAAAGCAGGTGGAATGAGAAACAACTAGATTATTGGGGGACTTCAAAGTGATGGAGTGAGAGCTTCCCAACTTGCACATAAGGAAGTAAGACGTTGTCTTAATTTTGAAGAAAGTTTCCTAAGAAACAAAGATTTCATGGACAGATTATTGGAATTGCTCTGCTAAGAATCCAGTGGATTTCAGGAAAATTACTTATGATTACTGGAGGAAAATGTACTTTACTAGTCTTTGAAAATATGTGGGAGGATGTAGGATAAGGGAGAGTATCATAAAGAGCCAGGAACCACTCATTAGCAGTTTCAGAAAAGGAAAATCTGTCTTAAGGGAGGGAGGAGATTTCTCAGAGTTCTTTCAAGGAGATTACAGTGCTATTTTTAGCTATGCATTAAACCTTTCTCTATCAAATTGAGTTTATTCTCCACAAAGAGGGGGTATGCATTTAGGTATAAGAATAAGGGAGACTACCGAGATAATTAACTTTTTTTTTCCTGAAGAAAAAGTAAAAATAGTCTACGTTGATTAGCACCTGTGATAAGCTCCTTTGGGACAATTATTGCTTACCAACTACTTCCTATAGAAATGTTAGCATATTGCATTTATTTTAAAAATAATAACCTTCAATCATTCTGCACTTCTATTTTGAGGTATTTGGTAGGATTTCTGGAGATGATTTTATTGCCACTAACTATGCTCTTGGTCAGTATAAAGAATAACAGCATTAGCTGTATCATTTTGCATTGTTAAAGAAACTGAACAACATTCCTGAGAATAAGAGATTTTAGAGTTGTAAACTTACAGTACATCTCTTTAAACTTTCCTGTTTACAAATGAGGAAGCTAAGGGCTACAGTAGTGTTTGATGAATGGTGCTGGCTCATCTACTTGCCATTCGTATACCTGGAACTTGGTAGGAGATGTTTACAACCAAGGAACACCCATATGCACAGCTGAAGAATGTAAAATATTTCAAAAAATGTAATTTTAAGCCAAAGGCCCAAGAAAGGAGCAGTCTAGTGTGGAAGAAAACATTTTAACATTGATTTCCCTAATCACACATCACTAAATAAGATAATATACGCACTGCTAAGTGAGAAGAAGTCTTGATGTCTATCCTCCTTCATTCATCAATAAGCCATAATGGTAAAGAGATGGTTGGTCAGAATCCATAGAAACCAAATAAAGAAACTAAATTTTCAGCATTTCCAAGAGAAAATGAGATGTCTCTCTTCATCACCTCCTATGTCAGTATTGAAACCACAAGGACAGCTTGCGCTTTCCTCCTCATTCTGCAGTAATAAAGCATACTTGTCTTTTGCCACAATGTAGGATGAGATGAATGGCAGCCTGGTCTCCTACATCTTCTTGTCCCTAACATGGCTGGATCCACTTCCTTTATCAATATGGTATCAGTGGAGACATACTAAAATAGAAGGTTAAAATAAAACCTGAAGCCTTTTAGCACATATTTCTAGTAAGCCACATGTATAAGGCTTACTAGAAAATCATTCAGGATACCAAGAGTTAGGAAATCTCAATTCAAATGTGTAAATACCATTAAAGGGTACTAACACCTCGTTGGAAAAGACATTATTATTTTTAAATGATATGAAAGAATTCATCATAAAATGACTTTAGTGAGAAATTAAGAATATGCTCTCAATTAATGAGAAATGGAAAGTCTTAGCAAGCAATAGAAAAGAAACCAACAAAAAGAAACCAATACAGATTTCATAAATGAAAAACTGAAAAATGAGCTCAACAAAAGAATGGAGGTGAGAGAAATGAAACATTGAAGTTGAAACTAGAACATTAGAAAATAACTGATCCTAACAACAGACAGACTATAGAGTGAAAGAGCCTGTATAACAATGAAAGGTCTAATGCTCCTGTCACTGGAACTCAAGAAGGGGAAAAAGAATATGAGTAAGAAGGAAGAATAATGACCTCAAGATCTCCAGATTCATGAAAGTTACAACTTTTTAGATTCAGGAATATGAGCAAATCATATACATTTCAAGTGGAAAAGGAAAGACTTGTCAACTCAAAATTCTAAATCAAAGAATATACTTTTAGAAAGTGAAGTAAGATTAAACTATTCCTAGATGAGGGAAAAATTATGAGAATTTTTCCCTATATGTCTACCATATGGTTAAATGACATTCTCTAAATGAAAAAGAGTGATAAACAGAGGATTATTAAGGAGGAAAGAAAAGAGTAAGAGAAAGTGTGGATGAATACAATAGGCTCCTTGAATTTTCTCACTTATGCTTAAAAATGGATGCAAAATGATAAGCACATCTAATATGGTTTTAAATGCATGTTCAGGAAATATTTAATAGAATTATAAATGGGAGAGTGTAAACAACATTAAAGGAGGTAGTTTTCATACTTCATCAAACCGTAAAATAGTGACATGAAGAAGTAATGTTTCTTCATATAATAGAACATTTGGATCAACTCTCAACTACCAGAAATCACACTACATAGTACCATAGATAAATTAAATGAAATTCTAAAATTTATACCTAAATATATAGATAAATAAATGATAGGTAAATTAAATGAAATTCTAAAATTTATTCCTAACCCATAGTAAGTGATGAAACTGAATATGAGGTCCAAAGAATCAATAAAATGAGAAGAAGGAAAATAAATAGTTATAGTTAAACTGTAACATATTAATAATTAAATTTAAATTAAATATGATTAAAATGTGTGCTATTTGATAATTTTTAGGTACAGGGGTCCGTGAGATGACTCAGTTGGTAAAGTGCTTACAGTGCAAGCATGAGGACCTGAGTTTGATCCCTGGAACTCAAGTGTAAAAAGCATGGAAATGGTAGTGCACATTAGTAATCCCAGTGCTTAGAAGGAGAGACAGACAGATACTTCGGATGTGCTGGCCAGCTAGCCCAGCCTTCTCTGTAAGATCCAGGGAAGTGAGGGACTCTGTCTCAAACAAGTTGGATAGCATCTAAATTTCAACATCCAAGCTTGACATCTGGCCTCCATATACATGTGCATATATGTGCACACATATTCACACATATACGTGTATCCACATAAACACATACGCACATATTGATAGCAAATTTCATCATACAGTAGAAATATATACATTCTTTTCAAGATGCATAGGCCTTTCACTATGATAGATCACAACTTATGTCATAAAACAAACCTTGACATGTTAAAAAAAAAGATGGATATTTGAACTTAAGGCCCGCTCAATGGGAGGGAATTCACGCATGGTCCTGTAAATATAGCCAAGTACACATGGATGGAGAGATCCTAGACCCTAGAGAAAAACCTACTACTGCCACTTTCCTGGACCTAAATAATTTCTTACTATATTTGAAATACTAATCCATATGTTTACAGACAAATGTACCTCTCACTCCTCATCAAAGAAATTTCTTTTAGCAACAGATGGAGACTATTAAAAAGTTCCATAACTGTTCAAACATAGAGAATAAGTGACTTTGAGTTGCCCAGCTCCAAGTGACACATCTGCAACGCTTACTTGACATCTAAGGCTCAGGGAATATGGCAGAAGAAGGGGTGGGAAGAATGCAAGGACCAGAGGGATAAGAAACTTGCTGCTAGCTAATACATTTTAGGCATGATAGGGAAGCTACGTCAATGAAATCTCTACAACATGGTAGTCTAACAAGATCTGAATAATGGCAAAACCAGGTGACGTGCCAAGGTGGGTGGGGGAAATGTCACATGGTCCCACTTTAAGATGAAGGGTTATAGGCAATCAATGAATGTTAAGGGAGAGAAAATCAGTTTTCTCTAAGGACAAGCTCCCTGAGAGGTTATTTAATCTTAAGGAGGCAGCCTTAAACACAGGAACACAAGTACACTAAATGGGCTCAGTGCAGTATAACAAACCTATGTATATTTATAAATTTATATGTGTATATGTAACAATTATAATCAAAGGAAATAAGGAATTGGGAGGAAGTGCAGGAGACATGGGAGGAGTTGCAGGGGGATTGGGATGTATGGAAATAATGTAAATTCAATACTCATTTATAAAAGCCTCAAAAAAACTTAATGCTTAACCTCTCCTCTCTCTCTCTCTCTCTCTCTCTCTCTCTCTCTCTCTCTCTCTCTCTCGTTGTATATGTGTGCCACAGAGTTCCTGTGGAGATAACATGTGTCTTCACATTCCAAGGTCTCTTCCTGTTCACGACTGTATCTGCCAAGCTAGCTAGTTTGTGAACCTCCGGGGATTCTCTCTTGTCTCCTTCCCAACTTGCCAAAGGAGTCTAGGAATACAGATGTGTGCTATGGACTTCTGGGTTAATTTGAGTTCTTTTGGATGCGAATTAAGATCTTTATGCTTGTGCTTAAAATACTTCATACACTGAGTCATGTTCCCAGCCCAACATATTTTAAACTATTGAAATTAAATACATGACATTATCTGACCACAACAATTTCATATTAGAAATATATAACCAAAACAAGACAGAAAATTTTATAATATTGGGAAATTAAAGAAAACACTTCTAAATAATCTATAATTTAAAAAGTAAATTTTAGGGGGTGAAAAGCAGGCTCAGTAGTTCAGCTGGGTACGCTTGTTGAGGACCTGGGTTCAGTTCCCAGTGCCACACAGTGGCTAATAATTGTCCCTAGCTCCAGTTCCGGGTAATCCAATACCCCATTCTGCCTTCTCTGGGCATTGTACACATGTGGTACACTTACATACATTCAGGCAAAACACTCATGAATATAAAATAAAAATAAATTTTAAAAATTATAAAAGGAAATTTCAAAGAAATGTTTTAAAATACATAGAAGAAAAATAAGGCGATAATAGAACATGCCAAAATTTGTAGGTTACTGCTAATGCAATGTTGAAAATTAAATGGTGATATCAAAGCATGGAAAAGCCTCAAATAAATTTACTTTCTCCTCTCAATAACCTACAAAAATAGCAAAATAACTTCAAAAGAGATTAGGAATGAAGATATAAAATTCTTATTTGAAGATGACAATGTACATATAAAATGTCAAGGAATTATAAAAATGGAGACCTAATAAGTAGGTTGAACAGGTCTTCAGGTACAGAATCAACACATAAAAATGAATCATATTAACTACAGATGAGTAGTGATTATGTTGAAACCGTAATTAGAAATACAATACTATTGACAATCAAAGATAATGACATAAATACAAGAAAATGTGTAGAGGATTTATATACTGAGATAATTTAAATATTGATGGAATAACTAAAATCTAAATAGGGAAATATAGAACAGTAGAAAACTCTCTATTAAAAACAATTCAGTTCTCTGCCAATTAAATAAAATTCCAATGAAAATTCTATCAAGATTATTTGGGGGATATGCATAA
>NW_008333523.1:626688-636421 GCF_000622305.1 Nannospalax galili
GGCAAAGAAGTTTAATGGAGAAGATTTAGGTGGAATTAAATAGTCACAGTGATATAAAATCATTTCTGTAGTAAGACTGCCTGGTATTAGTGAAACTGGGGTAGGTAATTTAGATCAATGAAATAGAATATAGAGCCCAGAAATAGATCTGTGCAGCCATGCAAGACAATTCACCAAAAATTGGCAGAGCATTTGGATATCAACAAACAAGGTTGAAACTTGGCCAGAAACCCACCCTAAATTGTTTGACAAAAATGGACCATAGACTTAAATGTAAAGCTAAAATTCCTTGTAGAAGAAAAAATTCTTTTGGACATAGGAATTTATAAAAGAAAAAAATGACATACTGGTCCTCATTGAATTTAAAAATCTGCTCTACAAAAAGCAGCTCTAAGATGAAAAGAGAAACATACAATCTGGGAGAAAGTACTGTTTACTGAAAATCTGACAAATGGCTTGTAACTCAAATATGGAAAAATATATCAAAATTCAATATTAAGAAACAAGCAAAATAAACAAAAACCCATTCTCATTCGAAAATCAACAAGTGACATGAACATTTTATAAAACAGGATATACATGGATGACTAATAAATACATGAAAATATATACAATATTATCAGCTACTAGAGAAATATAAATTAAGAACATGATAAAATGCCTTTCTTAAACAACTAGGTTCCTCAATGTACTAAGCGTATATATGGATATTCATTTCAGGGAGGGAAACTTACATTCACGGAAATCTAGGATATTCAGATATGTTTTATTTTTGAAAAGAAAACAATCCAAATCTCCTTCAGTGCATGCTTAAACACTGTTCATCCTTCCCATGAGTACTGGAAAGCAAAAAGAAATGATTGACAATAAGTTGAATCTCAAGAACTCAATTCTAAGTAGAAAAATATTAGTCACTCTTAAGTAGATTCATAGCACTTAATTTCTTTCATATGACATCCATTTTATAAAAAATGTAGAGATGTGAACAGCTTTGTGAGAGTTTAGGGATCGGAAGTGGGGTAAAGATGGGTTTAACCATCGAAAGAATAACAGAAAGCAGATGTTTATGATGAGGGAATGGTTTTGTGTTTTGATTGTGGTGGTGACTATATATAGGTACACAGCTAAAATGTGTAGAATTTTCACATACAAGCAAATACGTACATATAAAACTGATGGAACTTGAGTAAAGAAGACATATTATTAAAGTCTACTTCCTGATTTTGATATCGTGCTGTGGTTATATAAGTTATAGATACTAGGACATACTTAATAAAGGATGCTCAAACTTCTCTGTGATCTTTTTACAACAGCTTGGAAATCTCTATTTCAAAGAAAAACAATTAAATAAGTATGAAAAGATAAAAGCAAAATGATATAAACAGTATACTTTAATCTAATATACCCAAGGCAGTATCATTTTACTATGTTATCACTCAAAAAATCAATGAATTATTTTGTATATTGATATTAAATCTTCAACGTTCCATATGTGGTTTACCTATATGGCCATATGTCAAGAGCTTTCTAGTCACAAATAGGTGTTGGACAGCCTTGGAATGAAAAGTGATTTGATCAGCATCACAAAGCTTATTTAACAATCTCATACATAACACCTTAGTCAACTTTATACCCCCTTCCCCATTGGCACCCTCCCATAGCCTCCAGCCCCTACTGGATTTCGTGTATTCTGTCTTTTATGTTAAGTCTTATCAAGTCAAGTTAGTATCCCTTGATGTCCTTCAGTGTACATTCATCCACTGGAGGCTAGTCAAGCTATCTAGAGTAACATTCTTAAAGAAGAGCAGCTTTTCCTCACCTAGCTGTAATTAGCTGCCCAATAGTTCTTTGGCTACAATTGGGGCCTACTGCCCATTTCCACACCTGTATGCTAGGTTTTTGTTTGGTTTGAGTTTGCATGGATCTTGTGCATCATTGCTGTAAGTTTATAAGCACAAGGTACCGGGAGCCTTTAAAACTCTGTGTCCATGTGGGCATAAACCTCCTTCTGTGGCTCTTACAATCTTTCCACCCCCTCTTCTGTAATGGTCCCCAAGCCCTGGGTGGGTGAAGTTTAATATGGGAGTACTGTCCAAGGACCCAAACTTGCAGACTCTTATTCTCTCTGCTTTGGCCACTCTCTTTGTGGCCCTTTTGTGTTCATTGCTCTCTGTTGCCTGAAGGAGCTTCATTGATGAGAGTTGAGCAATTCATTAGTACTCTCTCTACTCCTTGTTCCACTAGGTTCCATTAGCCCTAGGTGTAGAGGTTCCATTATAAATGTGCCACTTATGGTTGGGCACTTCACAAACAATCTCTGTGTGTGACCAGTTGTGAACTTTGTAAAATTCTCCATCTGTTGCAAAAGAACTGTCTTTGATGCATGATGACTGGCATACTTGTCTGTAAATACAAGGAACCATATTTAGCACATACTAAGAAACTGCATTTGTCTAGGGATGTGAGAGCCTTGGGATTTTTTTCTCTAAGATCTATGACCTCTCCAGCCATGCATATTTGGCTACGTTTACAGTACCACATATGATTTCCCTCCCACTGAGTGGGCTTTAAGTACAATTAGGTAGCTATTGATTACCCCTGAGATAAAAGTGCCCCTACTGCCCCGACAGTGTTTGTTGTGCCAGTCATTGTTGTCGGTATTAGTCCTTAAAGCTGAGATTGGACCATAGATTGATGTTTGGTCTTAGCAGCTTGTTCTTTAAAACTATGATGAAAAGCCTTCTCTGTGGCAGGACCTCTTCTTTGTATGAAGGCAACAAATATCTAATAAGGTATTTGTCTCATAGAATAAAGAAAAACATGTAAGATCAAAATTAATTTTAAAAGTAGTGTTGTTGATGGGTTGGAGAAATTACTCAGTGGTTAAGATCACTGGCTGCTCTTGCAGAGGGCTTGGGTTCCATTCCAAGCACCCACTTGGTGGCTAATAGCAGTTCATAACTCCAGTTTCAGGGGATCCAATGTCCTCTTCTGACCTCCATGGGCATTGCATGATACAGGTGCACTTACATGCAGGCAATACCCCCGTAAACACAAAATAATAGTAAATAAATTATTTTCTTAAAAAGTAAAGTTGTTGAAATACGTGTAAAGAGAACAAACTAAAACGTTATCTCAGGGAAACTGATTAATCAAAATTCATGAGTAAACTTAATTATAAATCTATTCACTTAGTTTGATATGCTGATTGTTAGAAACATTTACTTGAGAAAAATCTAGTAAATTTTAGAATATTGAGAGCTTGTGATATTTGAGCCAATACTTGCTCTTACCTTGCCTTTCCACTCCCCTCGCAGTTTAATAGAATATCTTCTGTAGGTAAATGCAGTTGCAATACAGAGATGCCTCTACTTCTGGTTTTCATTCTTTGACTACTCTTTAGATGGGGGAGGGCACAGGCCACTGGACTTTCACCCATCCCATTAGCATGTTGTAGAATATATAATGCAGTTTGTACAGAAAATGAGACCCGGGTTAAATTTCCTATACATCTTCTACTAGTATTATGGAAAATCTACTCTAGTGGCAATAAGATAGCAGTAAAAGGCAACAATTGACCCTACTGCAGATATTGAACAAAGGTTCCTCAGTAGGGGCAGACAAGAAGACCAGAACCTGCCATCCATACATAGTTCTATGCTTGTTAATCTCTCATCCTTGCACTATACCTACCCTCAGATTTGGCACAATCAATTAGAGGTCCTACCTAGAGGGAAAAGTAGGTTATGAGAACAGACATCTCAGTAATTTTCTTTGAGTGTACTGAGTTTATTTAGAACAGAATATGTATGCCTCTATACAGAAATATATATGCATATATATGCATATATATATATATATATCTTGAACAGCACATTAAGTCAACTACATCTAACCAACAGTAAATGTATAGATCACTTGCTCCAACAACAGCAGAATATACATTCATCTAAACTGGATATGGGACATTGTCAAAAATAAATTTTAGAAAATTGAAAAGAATTGAAATAACGTAAAAGATATTTTTCAAACACAATGGAATTAACCTATAAGTCAATAATAAATATAAAATTTAAGAATCAACAGTATGTGGAAACTAATTGGCTCAGTTCTAAATAAAGAATTATATAAGGCAAAACAAAAGAAAGAACAGAAGACTTTGGAATGAAAGAAATTAACAATAATACAGACAAGATGTGATTGGAGTGTGCTTAATGGGAAAATTGTAAATGTAAATGCTTGCATTAAAAAAAGAAGATACGAAATCAGCATCCTCAACTTCTACTTCAAGAAATTAGAATAGAAGAAATTGGACCTAACTGAAGCAGAATAAAAATGAAGACAATTAATATGTAATAACCGTGGCTAAGTGAGATGCATTTTAGGGATGCAAGGCTAGCTTAATATCCGGAAAAGAAATGTAATACATCGTGTTACATTAATAAACTACAACAACATTTCTATAAGTGAAGAAAATGTATTAAATAAAATCCAGTATTTTCTTGATTAAATGACAGCACCAAAGCATGCAACAAAACAGAAATCCCAAAACCCTTTCTCAAACCCATAAGGTAAATTAGTAAATACCAAGTTACATCATATTTAATGCTTTAACATTTCAGAATACAAATAAATATAAACTCACAAAATTTACCTATGTGAGTAATGGGT
The DNA here is from genome assembly GCF_000622305.1 of Nannospalax galili. Lineage (NCBI taxonomy): Eukaryota > Metazoa > Chordata > Mammalia > Rodentia > Spalacidae > Nannospalax > Nannospalax galili. Next base: position 631,360 of record NW_008333523.1, read on the forward strand.
AATTAAAAAATAAAAAATAAATTTATTTATAATGGCACAGAAAGAATAAAACATGAAAAAGTTTGAGAACAAAGTTTATATTGTATACTGAAAAATAAAATACTATAAATGTAGTGAATAAAAAATAAAAGGAAAGCATGTCATGCTCATGGATCAGGGACAGCAAGACTATTCAACTTACAATGATACTTACATTGCTATTTAGCTTCAGTTCCACCCCCTTATCGAACTGTGTTTTTTTTTTTTTCAGAAATTGATAAATGGATCCAAAAGTTCATATGAAAGTGCAAGGACATGAAGTAATATTGAAAAAGACTTACACTGCACTTTCAAAACGTAGCTACAAAACTAAATTAGTAAAGGCTATGTGGTTATGGTATAAGGGCAGGTCGATATGTCAGTGGAATACAAATAAGAGCCCAGAAATAAACTCTCATCCTATGCTCTATTGGTTTTTTGACAAGATTGGTTAAGACAATTCACTGGAGAATGAATATTTTTCTCAGCAAATAATTCTGATATGACTGTATATACCCAGACAAAATTGAAGTTGGACCAGTACCTCACACTTCACACAAATTAAGATTAACTAAGATTGATATGGACAGAAATATAAAAGCTAAAATTATTAAACTTATGTAATATAGGAATAGAATTTTGTACCCATGTATTAAGCAGTGGTTTCTGAGCTGTTATCAAAGGCAAAAGTAATAAGAGAAAAAAGGAGGCTGTTGGACTATGCTGACCAACAACTCAAAGAGAGGTTTTTCTTGTCTGGCGCTGTTTTTTTATTATTATTATATAGCCTTTAGGTATATACATACACTCATGTTCAAATGCAGTATGTATATTTTTCATTAGGTTTTTAAGCTAATACTTTTCCCTCCCGGTTTTCACACCACCTGAGCTTTGTTTGTCTCTTCTCTTTCTCTCTGTCTGACCTCCCCCCACCCAGTTAAAGTGCTCACATTTCCCTCTTGATGATGCCTGTCCCCTATTATCTTCCTCTCTTGAATTCCTTCCTCCCCTTGACCCCTATGGTTCTTTCTAAGTCCTTCCCTTCTACTTTCTCAGTTGAGTACCCAAATTTTTCCCACTTCCTCCCTGGCAACATCTGTTTCCTACTATCCCCCTCTCTCTTGGGTTCTTTCTTTCCTTTTACCTCCATGATTCCTTTCCATTTTCCTGGCACCTACTGTTTAATCAGGATATATACTCACATATAAGGGATTGGTGCTAAGATCTTCAAATGAGGGAGAACATAAGTTGCTCATTTTTCTGAGCCTGTGTTACTTCACTTAATATAATATTTTCTAGTTCCATCCATTTACCTGACAATGTCATAATTTTGTCTTTATGCTGAGTAGAACTCCATTGTGTAAATGTATCACATTTTTATTATCCATTCATCAGTTGAGGAGCATTTAGGTTGTTTTCATTTCTTAGCTATTGTGAAAAGAGCAGCACCCAAAATGGGTGTACAAGTATCTCTACAGTAGGATAAGTCCTTTGTATATATGCCAAGGGGTGGTATAACTGGGTCAAATGTTAGGTTCATTTTTAGTTTTTAAAGAGTTCTCCACACTGCTTTCCATAGTGGTTGCACAAGTTTGTAGCCCCACCAGTAGTGACTGAGTGTTTCCCTTTCTCTATGTCCTTGGCCATCTTTTGGTGTCTTTTGTTTTCTTGATTTTAGTCAGTCTGACTGGTGTAAAATGAAATCTTAAACTGATTTTGATTTGAATTTCCCTAGTTGCTCACTTTTTGAGGTGTTTCTTGACAATTTTTATTTCTTCATTTGAGAACTCTCTGTTCAGGTACTTAGCCCATTTTTGATTGGGTCATTTTTTAAATTGTTTCTTCATTTTTTGAGTTCTTTGTATATTCTGGATATTAATCCCCTGTTGGATGTGTAGTTGGTGAAGATTTTCTCCCACTCAGTGGGTTTCCACTTCGCTTTCTTGACTGTATCTTTTGTTGTACAGAGGCTTTTTAGTTTAATGAACTTGCACTTGTTGATTGTTTATCTTAATTCCTGAGCAATTCATGTCTGATTTGGAAAGTACCTTCCCACACCTATATCTTGTAGGGTACTGCCTTTGTTTCTTTCTAATAGTTTCAGAGTTTCAGATTTCACACTGAGGCCTTTGATCCCTTTGGAGTTGACTTTTGTGTAAAGTGAAAGATAAAGTTCTAATTTTATTTTTCTATATCTGGATATACAGTTTTGCCAGGATCATTTGTTGAAGATGCTGTCTTTCCTCCACTGTGTCCTTTGCACCTTTGTGAAATATCACACACTACATGTGTGTTTTTTGACAATGTCATGCTGTTTTTATAGCTATAGCTCTGTAATATAGTTTGGGATATGTTATCACAGCTCTTGCTTATTTCCCAGAACTTCAAGGTAAGACTCTATTGCTGAAGACAGGACGTATTTCAGACAAAGGACCTGTAGTAATGGAGCTGGAACTGACTTGGAAGACTCCTCCCTGAAGACTAGTGCTCATAGATCTGGAGGATACTACATAAACTGCTAAGGGAGAAAATCAATCAATGGTAAAACCCCAACTTTAATACCTAATAACCACAACAATGGCCAGCACAACAAACTATAGCAGTGAAGTATTGACACTTTTATCTTTGGGGTAATTAATGGCTGTCTAATGGGACCTAAAGCCCTCCAAATTGGAGGGAACTCATGGGTTGTGCTGTAAGCAATCAAATACACATGGCTGGAGAGGTCATTGATCCTAGAGAAAACTCTAGCTCTATCATATCCCTAGACAAATGTAGTTTCTTACTGTATGCAAAATACGGATCCTTATATTTACAGACCAGTATACCATTCTCCCTTCATCAAAGGTTTTTTTTTTTTTTGCAGGAGATGGAGACTAGCCAGAGTTCTATAACTGGTTTCACACAGATAACCAGATAACAAATGTTTCAGAGATGCCCAGCCCTAAGTGACACATCTACAATGGAATCTCTATACCTAAGATTCACTAAACATAGCAGAATAGGGGGCAGAGAGAATACTACTATGTCTCTTAACTCTCACCAGCAAAACTTCTTCATGCAACAGAGTGTGATGCATACGGAAGGCCACAACTAGCCAAAGTATGGAGAATAAGATTGTAGAATGCATGTCCCTGGAGAGGACTTGGGTACTAAACCTCACCAAATCACGGCTCAGGGACCATTGTGGAAGAGGGGACAGAAAGATTGTAGGAGCCAAGTTTGGTGCATGAACATAAGGAAACAGAAGCTTTCAGGGCAGTGGGAGCTTGCTCATATGAACTTGCAACAATGGTGACATCATGCACATGACCCACACCATCTCAGAAAAAAACACAGCACAGAATGAGGGAAATGGGCAACAGGCCCCAACCCTAGAGGAAAAACTATTGACAGACGATTACTACTGGATGAGGGAGAGTAGATCATCTTTAAGAGAGAGTCTCTAGATAGGCTGACTGGATTCCAGATGATGAATTTGCACTGAGAAACTTCTGGGTACCCAAACTTGACTCAGTAGGCCTTTAGCATACATGACAGAATGCATGAAGTCCTGTGTGTGTGTGTGTGTGTGTGTGTGTGTGTGTGTGTATCTATAGGGTGTGTGGATGGGGGAGGGGGTATAAAGATGATTAAGATGTTTTGTATGAAGTGCACAACATTTCAATAAATATATATATCGAATAAAAAGTAAAAAGGTAAATTTCACTTCATCAGAACTAGAACTAGATGGGAGGGAGTTAGGAAACAAGGGCATTTGGGGTTCAGTCCTAGAGCAGCTGGAAGCAATGGCATCAGAGGGGAGACTGAAAAAAAAACTAATTGCATTTATTTTTTGAAGGAAGCTGAAGAAAGTAGAAAGATAACTAACAAAAGGAAAATACTGGCAAATAATTTATCTGATAACATATTTATATCCAGTGGTTACCCAATTGTAAAACAAATAGGCAAAGAATCTGAGGCGTCCTTTCCCCTAATAATATATACAAATAGCCAATTAACCCGTAAAAGATATTCAGTTATTAGTCACAGTTGAGTTTGGTGGGACGTGACTGTTGTTTTAGCAAATGTATGTGGAAAGTAGGTTAATCGTTTCCTAAGGATGGGGATAGGGCAAGAAGTGAAGTTGGCTCAGGACTTAGATGATAGAACTAGGGAGCAGTGACTGATAAAGAATTGCTTTATGAATGATTTAATGTTCTAAAATTTCATTGTGATAATCCTTGAAAATATGAAAATGTAACAACATCCTGCACATAATTGAATTGTATGGTTTATGATTTATATTACAAGATCTATTAAAATAAATCATATATGGGACTGTGCATGCTGTGTTTTCAAGAAATTTGTCCTGTTTCTTGCATGTTATTTTCAGCATTCAATTTTCACCTCTAAAAGCAATAGTTTTACAAATGAGAAAACAAGGGTACAAATAATTTACCATTTTTTGAAAGTCACAAAGCTAACTTTTGAGCACTACAAATCAGATTCAGAAAGATATTTGGACTCCACCCAAGGCAATTTTTAAAAAGCTAGGAAAAGATGGGGATGAGAAGGAAACTGTTTTCAATAAACATATTCAATTATAATAATCTGGGATTATTTTTTTAAAAAGCAAGGCAGACAGAAAATGTTTTATTGCCTTCCTTGGTGGCTTTGGAACTGCTTGCAGGTGCGGATTTGGGGCAAGGGTTTATGCAGAATTCTTTGAATGTGAATTACTACAGAGGAAGAAAGCAGGTGTTTTAAATCTTTAGTTATAAATCATTACAGGGCAAGAGAAGCACCAAGTGACAATGTTAACAACTGCCAAAGCTTCTCTTTGACAGTCTATTGATATTCCTAAAGGATAGGAGTAGAAAATTGATGGAAGAAAATACATCAGCCTTTAAAGGGCGGATTAATTTCACATCTTGTTTTACTGCCATTCTCATTATAGAACTTGACAGGAAAATAGATGCATTTGGTGGCATTTACTCTTTTCATCATGGCCATCATTACTTCAGAAATATTATTACTTTTGATTTTTCCATTTTTGCTGAAA
>NW_008333523.1:636849-650712 GCF_000622305.1 Nannospalax galili
TATTCCATGTAGTTTTGTTCCCATTATAGAGTCTGTATCCTAATTTGGTGAAAAATATTGCAACTTGAGTGAAGGATGGCAGACAATTAATGTGTGTGGCTATATGAAAACTATTCAGAGAGGGCAACACATAGTATTTTCTAAGCCTGATGTGGATCTGAATATATTTATTGTAGAACGACTCAGATTTCATGTGTGACTGATGTCCTTTCACATGGAAGTTTTTATTAGTGTTATGGTAGGGAAACTTAAAATGAGATCTACTCTCCTAACAAATGCAGTTTATAGTGCATTATTGTTAACTATAAAAAATCTCTAGGACACATTCATCCTAGTTGGCTAAAAATTCATGTCTGTTGATTAGTAACTTCCCCCCTTCTCACAGCCATTATAAACCACCGTTTTACTTCAATTTAATGAATTTGGCTATTTTAAATGCTTCATATATAAGAAATGATATAGTATTTATCTTTCTGTGACTGGCTTATTTTTAGTACAATGACTTTGAAGCCCATCCATGTTCATGTGTATTGTAGAATTTAATTATTTTCAAAGATTAGTTTTCTTTTTCCTGTATACATCATGTTTTCCTCTTCATCTTTCAACGAACATTTAAGCCAGCTCTTCGTCTTACCTATGCGGGGGAATGCTTCAGTGAACAGTGAAGTGCTAACCTATCTTTTAAATAAAAAGTTGAAATCTGTTGTGTAAATAGTACTCGTTTTTCTGAATCGTGACAGTTCTACTTTTTGATGAGCACTGCTATCCATACTGCTGCACCATTTTTCATTTCCTTTAGCAGAGTGCAAAGGCTTGGGTGTTTCAGTTCTCATTCTCGTCAGTAAGCAGTTGTCTTTTTAAAAAGTCACACTAGCTGAGGATCTATTGGTAGCTGATCACTGCTGGGTGAGGGAGACTTGATCTTCTTTAAGGGAGTGATGCTACCTGGGCCGACCAGGCTCCAGTGGAAGAACTCACACTAAGGGACATCTGGGGACATAAACTTGACTCTATAGGCCTTAACATATATGGCAGAATACATGAAATCCTGTGGACAATCTATGGGGGGAGTGGGGAACAGATAGGGGAAGGGGTCTAAATATGATTAAGATGTACTGTAAGAAATGTATAAAAAGGCAATAAAAATATACATTGAAAAAAGTCACACTAACAGGTGTGAAGTGGCATCTCTTATCATTTTGATTTGTATTTCTCTTATTAGTGACATTGAATACTTACATATCTATATATCATATATCGATATGTTCTCTGTAGAAAAAGCTTTGAAGCCCCTCAACTCTTTCTGAGCTAGTAGGTTTTTCTCCATTATTGAGTTGTAGGAGTACCTTGTATTTTTGTTGATTAAAACCTCATTAGATATATGACTGGCAAATATTTTTTCCATTCCATCACTTGTTTTTCCATTTGCTGTCCAGAAGCTCTTTAATTTAATGTAGCCATAATTATTTATTTTTAATTTTTCTGCCTGTGTTTTTAATGTTATATCTATCTCATTATTTTTAAGATCAATATCCTGTAATTTTTTCCCCTATGTTTCCTTCTAAGCATTTTAGAGCCTTATGCTTACATCTTTAACCTATTTTATGTTGAGTTTTCCTATATGGGTTATGGGTCTAGTTACAGTCTTTACAATGTGAATATGCAGCTTTATTAGCATTACTTGCTTATGAAATGATCCCATTTCATTATGTATTTTGGCCCCTTTGAAGATTATTAATTGATCATACATAGATTTATTTAGAAGACACAAAATCAGCATACAAAATTTAAATGTTTTTCTATTCACTAACAATGAATATCTGAATTAGAAATTCAGAAATGATTGCCATTTATGATGCTACCAAATGAATAAAATACCTGAGAACAAATGGAGATAAGAGCCTGTAAAATGAAAGTGATAAAACACTGACGAAAGAGATTAAACAACATACGAAGAAATGGAAAGTCATCCCATCTTTATGGATTAGAAACCTTAATATTGTTAAATGTCTATTTGTCCCAAAGGAATCTAAAAACTCAATTGAGTATTTATTGAAATCACAAAGAAATTTTAAACACAAATATTAAAATAATTCTAAAACTCATGTGGATACAGAACAGATGAATAGCCAACATGACCATGAGAAATAAAAAGAATGATTACAAAGTTAGTATAATCATAGTAGTGTGAAACTGGCATAAAGATCAACATATAGAGCAGTGGATGGCAAATGGCAGAGGCCATTGTGGGTATCCAACTCTCAAAAATAAGTAATTAATGAGGGCCCTACCTATAAAACTATATAGTTTGTGATGAGATTTTGTTGACAATGGAACATTGGAATGTTGGATAGAAGAAAGCAGGACAGAAGCTTATTTTGTATTCTTTCAGCATAGGGAGATTCTTATATAAGGCAGAATCCATGTGGGAAACTTGACAATATGTACTTGACAGTAGGACTTATTCTAACCCTCTTGAAAGATGGGCCAATATTTCTGATTAAATTCCTATCATTATCTGGTCTGGGAGAGGAGGCATATTTTTATAGATTGAGCTACAAATGGTTGGGAAATATAGAGGTTGACATCATTCACAGATGAAGTCAGCATTTATCTATAGCTACATTTGAGCATAAGATACAGTACAGTGTAGTGATTACATGCAGGAACCATCATCAGCTAGAGTAAAGTTTGATTTTCACTTTACTTACATTTATATAACAACAGGTAAGTTACAGAGCTGCTTTGTGTCTAAATGTAATTTACATTACACTGATACATTGTCAGGTGCCTTTTGAGCTCACTGAAAAAGTGACACTGGAATCAGGGTAGACCCTCATTTTAGATTCAAGCGTGATCGTCTCATTGTCTTCCAAGGCCAGTTATCTGGAGATGAGCCTAATTCAGTTACAGAGGGGGAAAAGAACAGCAAAATAGTCTAAGAATAAAAACATCATGTCCTTGAAAACAGTTAGAAAGTAAAAAAAAAATTCTAGTGTTTAATATAAAACTGCCTACAGTAGGAAGCGCATCTATAGAGAGAAAGTTCATTCAGGAACTCCAGCTGACTGCCTTTATTTCCCCACTTGATTTCTGCTGGATGATGTGAGCTCAGACTTGGAAATGTTATCTCTATTTGTTGTTATTTATTTACTTTTTAAAACTTGGAATATTTATCCCAGGAGACACTCTTTTCTGCCTGTACTCTGTATCTGGAACTCCAACTGACTGCCTCAACAGGACTTTCATAGTTGATTTCTGCTTGGTTCTATCTATGTATCATCGATGTATCATCTATCATCTATCTATCTATCTATCTATCTATCTATCTATCTTCTTCTATCTATCGATCTATCCATCATCTATCTACCTACCTACCTACCTACCTACCTACCTATCTATCTCTTCTATCATCTATCAATCTACCTATCATCAATCATCTATTTCTCAATCTATCCATCTATAATCTATCATTTGCTATTTATTATTTTACTTTAGACTGCTATGTACTTATTATATTCACTCATTCAAAAACAAAAATAAGGCTATCACAGATCATTCTCTGGGCTGTACAGATCACTAAGTCTCCTCTTATGTAAAATGCGATTAAAATTATACAGAGCTAAGTATCATGGCTGTGAATATAAAATGAGACAAGTGATATCATATGCACTTAGTAAAATGTCAATGTTTGTTATTTTTAATGTTTCTAGTATTAAATTACTACTTCCAAACCTGGTCACTGATTTTGTTACTTAGGCTTTGATCTAGCTAGAAAGATGGAACATTTTCCCATTAAATTATTTCAACCAGGCATAGTATGAAATAATGCCTTGTTACTCAGTGTGATCTGTAAATGAACAGCATCATCTGGGAAGTTCTCAAAAATGAGCAAGAAGGTTCCATCTGAGACATCTTGACTGCGAATCATCCTCATTCTAGAAGATCCAGAGTTTTTTTTGAACATTAAGGTTTGAGAAGACCTGTGTAATGGATATGTCCTACTTTTACAATTTATTGCCTGTATTACCTTGCTAGAGTTATTTAACTACTCTGAGTATATTTTCTATCTTAAAAATAAAATATGTGTCAAGATTGTTAAATGCATAAGAAATAATACATTAGACTATTTAAAACAGGGTGCCAAGTCAACAAAGAAATTACAGTGACAAGCAATTTTCAGGACTTCAGACATGATTAACTATTGGTGTCTTCATATGCCCCACATCGTGATCTTCATTCAGTCAAATAGGAGAAGAATTTTAGTAAACAAAGTTATTCTTGTTTTTTCTCAATATATATTTTTAATTGAAGTTTGTGCATTTCATGCAAAACATCTTAGTCATATTTAGACCCCTCCCCCATCCACACCCCCATATCCCCCCAGATTCCATGTGTTATTTCATATATGTTGAGACATATTGAGTCAAGTTTGTGTCTCCAGATGTCCCTCAGTGAAAGTTATGCACTGGAGTCTAATCAGTCTGTCTAGAGTAGCTCCCTACTCTCCCTCACCCAGCAATAATCAGTTGCTGATAGTTCATTGGCTAAGGTTGGGACCTGCTGCCCATTTCCCCAGTTCTATGCTAGGCATTTGTTTGATAGCGTTTTCATGGGTCTTGTGCATGCTGTCATCATTGCTTTAAGTCCACATGAGCAAGTTCCCAGAGGCCTGGAAGATTGTTTCCTTATGAGCATGCGTCAGTTCCAGCTCTTACACTATTTCTACCCCTTCTTCCACAATAGTCACTGAGTCATGGGTAGGAGTCCTATCCAGGAACATGCACACTGTAATCTCTTATTATCTACACTTGGACCAGTTATGGCCTTCTGTGTGCATCACACTCTGTTGCATAAGGAAACTTGTTGGCAAGAGTTGAGAGATGCGTTAGTATTCTCTCTACTCCCTGTCCCACTGTGTTCCATGAGCCTTGGGTGTAGAGGTACCATTGTAGATGTGTCACTTAGGGCTGGGCATCTCTCAGACACTTATTCTCTGTGTGTAAAACTCTGTACTAGTCTCCTGTTGTAAAAAATTTTTTCTTTGATGACTGGTGAATGGTATACAGTAAGAAATTACATTTGTCTATTAATATGACAGACTTAGGGTTTTCCCTGGGATCTATGATCTCTCCAGCCATGTGTCTTTGTTTATGCTTACAGTGCCACACATGAATTCCCTCCCACCGAGAAGGCTTTAGTCTTCAGGGAGGATGCTTTCAGGTCAGTTCTAACTCCATTGCTCCAAGTCCTGTATCAGAAGTATGTCCTGTCTTTAGCAAAAGAAACTTACTTTCAAGTTCTTGGAGGTAATCAAGGGCTGTGGCAATGGCCTGTGTTATTTTAGGAGTCTCTTGGACTACCCTAACAACTCAAATGGAGGCTTCTGTTTGGCATTATGTTTCTTATTATATAGCCCTCAGCTTTATACATGCACTCATGTACAGATAATTGTATGTGTATTTTTCAGTAGGGTTTTGAGCTAATATATTTCCCTGTAGCTTTTCACACCACCTAAGCTTTATTTATCTCTCCTTTCTCCCTGTCTAAACTTCTTCCTCCCTCCCCAGTTAAAGGACCCCTATTTCCCCATTTTCCCCTCATTACTACCTGTCTTCTATTATTCCCCCTCTCTTGAACTGCTGCTTCCCTTTACTCCAATGGTTCCTTTTATATCCTTCCCTCCTCATTCCAAGTCTAATACCTCAAATTTACCCATTTCCGCCTTTGTAGCACCTGTTTCCTACAATCCTTCTTGTGCTGGATAGCTTTAGTTACCAATGTGACACACTTGGGTTGAAGGAGTCTCAACTGGAGAATTGCCTCCAGTGGATTGGCCTATGGCTATGTCTGTGGGGGGCATTTTCTCAATTGTCGAGTGATGTGGGAGGGCTCAACCTATTGTGGGCTGTGCACCACTGGGCTTGTGGTCCTGAGTTGAATAAGAAAGCAGGCTGAGCACAGGTCAGGTGAGCAAGCTAATAAGCAGCTGTCCTCTATGATCTGTGCTCCTTGTTCCTGCTCTGAGTTCCTGTTTTGGCTTCCCTGATGATGGACTGTGGTTGTGAGTCAAACAAACCCTCTCTTCCCCAAGTTGGTTTTGGTCAGTGTTTTTACTACAGCAACTGAAATCAAACTAGATCACTCTTTCTTTCGCTTTACCTCTTTGGTTCCTTTCCACTTACCTGGCTCCTGCAGTTACTTCACAATATATACTCACATATAAGGATTTGGTGCTAAGACTAACAAATGAGAGACTGTTACTTGTTATTCTTAGTCTGTGTTACTTCACCTAGTATAGCAGTTTCTAGTTCCATCCATTTACCTGCAAATTTCATCTATTCTTTTTTTTTAACCACTCCATTATGTAAATGTGTCACATTTTCATTATCTATTTGTGAGTTGAGGGATATTTAGGTTGTTTCTATTTCTTAGCTATTGTGAAAAGACCAGCAACAAACATGGGTGTATAAGTATCTCTACAGTAGGATGAGTCCTTTGGGTATATGCCAAGGACTGGTATATAGATTCATTTTCAGTTGTTTTAAGAGTTCTTCATAATGGTTGCATGAGTTTGCAATCCACCAGTAGTGAATGAGCTTTTCCCTTTCTCCACATCATGCCAGCCTTTGGTGTCTTTTGTTCTCTTGATTGGGGTAAGATGAAATCTTACAGTGGTTTTGTTTTGCATTTCCCTAATTACTAAGCATGTTAACTACTTTAAAAAATGTTTTTTATTGAGCTTTGGTACATTTCATGCAAACTTCTTAATCAAATTTAGAACCCCTCCCCATCCATGTCCCCACTTTTTAAGGTGTTTCTTAGCCATTTTTATTTCTTCATCTGAGAACTCTCTGTTGAGGTACTTAGCCCCCCCCCTTTTTTGTTCTTTTTGAGACAGGGTCTCCCTGTAGCCCTAGCTGGCCTGGATTCGCTATGGAGACCAGGCTGGCCTAGAACTCACAGAGATCCACCTGCCTCTGCCTCCCAAGTGTTGGGATTAAAGGCATCCACCACCACGCCCTGCTTAGCCCTTCTTTTAATTGGGTCATGTCTTTTCTAGTTTCTTTGTTTTTTGTGTTCTTTGTATATTCTGGATATTAGTCCTCTGTTGGATGTAGTCCTTTGTGTAGATGGTGAAGATTTTCTCCCATTCAGAGGGTTTCCTGTTCACTTTTTTGGTTGTTTCCTTTGCTGTACAGAAACGTTTTTTAGTTCAATTATGTCATATTTGTTGATTGTTTGCCTTAATTCCCGAGCAATTTAGAAAGTCCTTTTCTATACCTATGTCTTATAGGGTATTGCCCATGTTTTCGTCTAACAGCTTAGGAGTTTCAGGTTTCATATTGAGGTCTTTGATCCAATTGGAGCTGACTTTTTAATGGAATATGTATCTGAGAGTGATTATAAATAAGAGTTGGCAAAAAATCAAGTACTGATTTTTTTTGTGCACCATGTGCTCTCTGTCATAACTACTTAACTTTGCCTTTCCAATGAGAATATAAATAATAGGAAAATGAGTGAGTCTGACTATATTTTCATAAGTACATAACAGGTGGTGTGCCAGATTATAAGGAAATAAACAAAAGACTGGAAGCAGATCTTGCAGTTTATACCAAGTCCCTTCCTACTTTGGAAAAATGAGAGGGAAACCAAGAAGATCATAAGATTGGCTGTCTCTTGGAGCTGAGAATTACTGGTTAGGAAAACATATCTTTTGGGAGAGGTGGATATCACTTCTTGTTTGCCACTAAGTTTGTGCTTGGAAATTTGTCTACTCCTGTGATAATCTCTCTTTATTCCATTTTTGATAATTTAGCAGTCATTCTAGCCCTAGCACATTCCTCAGAACTTGTTAGAGAATCACTTTTATGTCCAACAAATACAATCTTTCATAACATGGATGTGGTGATTTAAATGAGAATGTCCCCCATGGGCTCCAAGTATTTCCACAGTTGGTGCTATCCTTGTGGGAGGTCGTAGGTGGTGTGGCCATGCTGGTGGAAGCACGTCACTGAAGGCAGGTTTAGAGAGTATGTAAACCTTGCCAGATTTCCAGTCATGCTGTTTTCTGTCCCTACTTGAAGATGTGAGTGCTTAGCTTCTTTTTTTTCTCCAATCACCTCTGCTGCCATGCCTTTTCGTCACGATGGACTCCTGCCCCTTTGAAGCCATAAGCTAAATAAACTCTTCCTTTTATAAGTTCCCTTGGTTATGGTATTTCCATTACAGCAACAGAAAAGTAACTAACACAATGGGTCATGTATGGATGATTTTTTTCTATGGCTACACATTAAAGATTCCAGTGCCTCCAAATATGTGGCATGTGTCTGTAGAACTAAACATGGTAGTGTCATGAACTGTAGCTTTAGTTGGAAGACTTTATGGACACTAGTTTCTGAGCAGGGAAGAGGAAGGACATGATGGCAGAGCTGGAGTCCTAGAAGGATTCATTGAGCTGTAGAATTAGATTTAGCACATCTTTGTTAAGTGTTTGGCTGCAATTGTCAGGCATTGGATAGGCTCTTAGCAGAGGAAATCCGGGGATTATAATTTCCCTCTCAGGGGAGCTAATCTGGATTGAGGCCAAGCCTAAACAGATAAGATACCATCCTCTAGCTTTCCAGGAAAGAAGACTAGCAAGGGATTTTAGGTCCCAAGCCAGCAGGTAGAACAAACCAAGTAGTGAATCCAAAACACAGGAATAGGGACTAGTCATGCCTATGGGAGCCAGTAGATAACTTCAACTCAATGGGACTCCTAGTAGACCCACCAGGCATGTTCTTATTAAAGACAAATTTTAGGGTTTCTATGTCTACATCAGGAGAATGAAATATCTGTTAGAGATAGGCTTGTAGGAAATCTTTGCTTTGTATATGTCTTTTTGAGATTTTGTTTGTCACTGGGTGCTAAATTACTGTAGAATAATAAGTTTCATGACTTTGTCTAATCACCCAAAGAGTGTTTTTGTTTTGCCAAAGAGGAAGAAATTTACCTGTGGAGCAGTCAGTGGGCTTTTGTAACAGTCTCACTGTTCAGAGAGTTTTCAAAAACAATTTGTATTGTAAAAGCTTAGGACATTTTGGATTTTGTAACCATTAGAGTTCAGCAAAATTTCAGAATTCTCTACATTTATTCTAACAGGAACATTCTTCCCCTAGATATAAGGAATTATTAACAAGTTAAAAGAAAACACTAAGGAATAAAGGTAGGGGAAATTTTAAGAAGAATTATCCATCCTTGAGACCAGGAAAACAAACAGAAGTTCAAATTCTTAATACTGATTCTTAAAACTTAGTTTTTCAGAGGAAAGTCTCCATAGATTTGAAGTCCAGACATTTTACCATGATGGTTCTAGTGTTTTTGAAAGGAGTATATTGAAAGTGGTTCTACAAAGACTGGAAAGCCTGCATACTGTATTCAGCCAATGTCATGGGATGGCACTGCTGCTGTAGTGATGAAGTACTGGTGGAGAAATCATCCAAGGAAGTAGACTGGAAGGAGTAACTCACTCTTCGTTTCTCCAACTTGTAGACCTTTCCAAATCCTCACAGGGCTCTAGTGAAGAGAAATGCAAAATACATCTCACAGGGCCAGCTGCCACAGATCTAACCAGGTGACAGTAGCCTAAGTTAGAAGCTAATAGAGAATGACTGAATATATTATAGTGTTTACTGTGATGTGATTGTAGTTTACTTATTCTTTGCAGATTGGGCTTTGTGCTTGCATGGGGCACCACAATTTGGTGGTGCAATGCCAAATTAAGCAATGCCTTCACAAAACTAGCCTGACTCTTAGAGTACATTATAAAACCAAGAATGGGACCTAATCTGTTCTGAAGATTTATTCCTTCAGATTTCTCCCAGAACTATGCTCTTGAAAATATTCTCTTGAGCAAAGGCCTTTCTCTCTCCTTATTAGAGTACTAAATCTAGCCTCATATGGGAAATCATGAACCAGTCTTAACAGAGAATTTTCCCTATCTGACTCCTTCTCATCCAGAACAGCACAGATAATCACAAACAGATGTAATCAGTATAATCCCACATATTGTTTACAATTTAGGGGATGATTTATTGCTTCCGATGAATAGAATATTCACTGCTTTCAGCATTTGATATTTTCTCAATATACACGCACATTATTCTGAATCAGGGGAAAGAAGGGATCAAGAGGGATTAAAGTGATATGTTTATATTGCCAAAACAGCCCAAGGCCTAGTAAGTTTGTTTATGTACATTATAAATATGGTGAGAAAGTATTAAATGATCTAAAAACATAAGATTAACATTTGTTACAAGGTTAGGTAAAATTAATTTCCACAGTGCTTATGTATATGTAGTGGGGAAATCTTTATGGGTTTGTTGAGCTTGTTGGTGTATCTGCCTGTATATCTGTTTATCTAAAGTTTTGGGGACAGGGACTTGTGAAGGCCAGGCTGACATCAAACATCTATGTCATTTCCATTCTCAAGTGCTCATATCACAGGTTTATGCTGCTAATCCTTGCTTGTCTGTTCATTTTGATGAGAAATTATCCAGGAAAGCCTTCCCAATTACTCTATAATAATCATTTCTCAGCATCTAAGACAATGATCCACAGGGAATCTCACAATGATGTGCAGAATGTATGCTGGATTGATTGACTGGTAAAATGAGTCAAGAACTCTAGAGTTAAAGTTTGCTGACCATGGAGATGTGAATGAATGCCATAAGTCCATCTTCTTCTATATCTTTCTCCTAGAAAAGTGGTATTCATGGTCTCCCAGCTCCCATACGATTTGTCTCATAGTGACTACAAAGCAAGCTTCAATGTAGTCCATATAAATGATTGTATGGCAAGAGAAACAGACATGGTGACTTCTTATGGGTGGCCTCTTTTGAACAATACATGCTAAAACATTGTTTTATGTCTTTCAGAAATTCAGGTCAACAAGAGTGAGAGCACCACCTCCTATACTGCTCCTCAGAGAAAGGAATCATTCTAAGGCAATGGAGCTTATTTGTTGCACACACTTGCAAGAAATACATTGGAAGAGAAAGCTTGCTTACATCCAGCAGAACACAGAGCTGAGTTGGAGCTAATTGATAATGGCAGGAGCTTCATAATGTTATACTATTGACGTAGGCTGAGACATTTGTAGCACTGCTTAATTATCCCTGGTAAATAACTGAGATTGTTCCACATTGGCATGTACATAAGCAAAGGACATAGAAGAGAGTAAATCATAGATTGAGACGCTAAGACAAAAAGACTAAGATAGGAGAAATTAGAGTTGATTTCAGGTTTGCCTAGTAAGTTGTTTATTATTAATATGTATATGCTTGGCTCTATGAGTTAATTATTTTATAAATCAGACATCGTTAATTGTATAGCCCATTATTCCTGACCCCATTCATTGGGTTGTCAACATGTCTAGTTTATTCACTGAAAAGTGAGTCTACAGATGAATGAAAATGTCTTTCAAGTACAGAGTCTCTATGTGTAGTAAATCCAGAAAACATTTTCTTTCTTGACATGTACACACTTCCTCTATTTCAGTTAGCTTTAATGTATGCTTTTGCTGACTGCTTATCAATGAACGCTTCTGATGATCCTTTCAGACAGCAACTCTCTCTGCACCCACTGACCTTTGACAGTTGATAATAAATACACACCCATCCCAGTAGATGTCTGTTCCATGTGAGGTCAGAGAGATAGAAAGGCTCATTCTTTTAAAAATATTTATTATTATTTATTATTTTATGTGTATGAGTATATTGCCTGTGTGCATGTAAGTGCGCCCATGTCCTACAATGCCTGAGGAGGTCAGAAAAAGTCATCAGACCCCAGGAACTGGAGTTACAGATGGTTGTTAGTTGCCATGTGGGTACTTGGAACTGAACCCAGGACCACTACAAGAGAAGCCAGTTCCCTTAACTGCTGAGCCATCTCTCCAGCCCCAGAAATATTCATTCTTAAATAATCCTTTTTCAGTTTGTAAAACTGGCGATTTACTCTAGGTCTTCACACGTTAGTCAAGCTCTCCACCACTGAGCTATATACATCCCTAGACCTTATTTTACATTTTATTGTAGATATTGGGTCCCGTCAGATTTTCTAGGCTGTCCTTGAATGTTGGATCCTCCTGTCTCAGCTTCCCAAGAAACTGCACACTACCCAGCTCAGCTCCTTTGAAATAACATTGTTAACTTAAGAACAAGTAGGCTCTTGTTTTGCTGTGGTACAGTGGCAATTGATTGAATATAACAGTATGCCAAATGACAGTGTCATCATTATATATATTCAATATTGACCCATCAGATATTACATTAAATGATGCTATCTATAGTTGCAAAGCAGGGAGAGGAATAAAAGCCTCTAATTACTTGGGTGTCAGGGAATATATATTCATTTTGTGCTTCTGTGGTCTTCTTAAACTTGGGGATTTTATTTGAGCTACATGAGAAGACTCTTAGTGTGGTTGTTGATAGTACCACCAATGTCAGAAATAGAAAATGCAATTTCAAAGAGAAGCAGCAATATATAGGGCAGTGTAATAGTTGTAACTTTTGTCTGCAATGGGAAGTGTCATTCCTGAAATGAAAAATGAAAGGTTATACACTATCAATTGGCTGGCTGGACTGTTTGGATTGTCTGTAAAGTTTGGTAATTGCTGGTTTAGATCCTGCCCATGGGAGAAAAATGGAAACCATAGAAGTATATACAGATCAAAGAAAAATGAACATTTTGGATTTGATGATTTGGTGTTGTAAATACAATCTTTTAGGGAGTTGGAGAGATAGCTCAGCAGTTAAGAGCACTCCTGCTCTTGCATAGGACCCAGGTTTGAGACCCAATACCCACGTGGCAGCTAAGAACCATCTGAAACTCCCATTCCAGGAAAATCTAACACCCTCTTCTGACCTCTGTGGGCATGGCATGTAATGTGTGCACATATGTACACACAGACAATACACTCATGCACATAAAATAAAAAATAATATAATATTTTAAAAAGAAAAATTTTAGGCAGAAATAGAGAAAATGTCTAAGGGAATATCATTTTCTCTGTGTATTTGCCTGCCTCTTGACAATATTAGCTGAAAGTTAGCAGCTGCAATTAAAGCAAAGTGACTCTCTGAAGAGTGTTGGGTGGGTAGAGAGTGCTCCTCTATAAAACATTGTGATAGGCTGCGTGTAGTCTTTAGGTAAAGATGTATAAAGGTTATGACTTGATATGAATCCATGTTGGAAATATAACTGCAAATCATTCAAGGAATATGGAACCATATTGGGTTTTCCTTTTATGGAGGGATGCAGATAGAATTGAGAAGATTTTATCATTTTTAGACACACTCTAGAACAAGTTAAGTTTCATTTACTTGTTTTATGGGGAAGCAGCACGGTCTGCAATTTCAAAGTTAACTGATAATTTCTATGACTTATTCACTGAGAAGCATTGTTTATGTTGACTTTGTACTTACAGTTATGCTAGAGGAAGGTCATGCTCCATGAACAAGAGTAACTTTTCCAACAAGCAACAATGCCAGACAGGCGATACCTTCTTTTTAGTTGTTGGCCAGGGTGGCCAAAGGGACTCCCAGATAGTAACCCAGCATAGAACTGGGAAAATGAACAGCAGACCCCAATCTTATCTAAAGGAATATTGACAACTGATTACTACTAGATGAGGAACAGCTGACCCTCCTAAAATGCAGACCTCTAGATAAGCTGACTAGATTCACCAGAGAGGCAAATAGTGGGGAGGGGCTGGGGGTGCTGACAACACAGCAGACAGTAGCAGGGATATCAGAGTATAAGGGATATAAGATTGGGGGGAGGGAGGCTATGGGAGGGTGCTATCTGGGAAGTGGGTGTAAA